>NC_091858.1:21984397-22287427 GCF_037783145.1 Equus przewalskii | reverse complement strand
AGTCAAATTCCAAATCATATTTATTTAGATATTTACCAATTCCTTTTTTTCTCTCTCTCTTTCAAGAGGGAATCCAAAGTTTGTTTTTAACAGTCAAGCTTTATTGAGGCATTATTTACTTACCTGAAAATGCAGGCATGCATGCAAATCAATGTTTTTTAGTAAATTTATATAACTGTGTAATCATCACCACGGCCCAGTTTTAGAATGTTTCCGTCACCCATCACCCATCGGTTTCCTGTGCCCATTTGCAGTCAATCCTCTCTCCCATCCCAACCCCAGACGAGTATTGTCTGCTTTCTAGTCTATAGATTTGCTTTTTCTAAAAATTTTATGTAAATCAAATAACACAATACGGGTCATTTTTGAATGTTTCTTTCACTTAGCATAATGTTTTTGATATTCATTTATGTTATAGCATGTACCACTAGTGTGTCTTTTTATTGCTGAATAGTATTCCAATGTATGGTATAACACATTGTTTTTTAATGAATTTACTAGTTCACAGACATTGAGATTATTTCCAATTTTTGGCTGTCATGAATACGCTGCTGTAATATTCTTTGTGCAAGTGTCAGTTTTCATTTCTCTTGGGTAGATAGCCAAGAATGGAATTTCTATATTGTATGCTAAGTTTATGTTTAACTTGTTTTAAGAAACACGAGTAGTTTTCTAAAGTGACTATATCATTTTCCATTCCCTTCAGCAATGTATGAGAGTTCCAATTTCTTCTTGCAAGTATTTGTTTTTGTCTGGAGTTTGGATTACAGCCATCCTAGAGGACATGAAATTGTATCTCATTGTGGTTTTGACTTGTATTTACCTAATGACTTATGATATTGAGCATCTTTTCATGTGCTTATTGGATACTGGTATATCTTCTTTGGACAAATGTCTATTCAAATCCTTTATCCATTTTTAAATTGGATTGTTCATTTTTTTTATTATTGAGTTGTAGAAGATTTTTATATATTCCGGATACTAGTCCTTTATGATATATATGATTTGAAAATATTTCCTATCAGTCTGTGGCTTGTCTTTTCATTTTAATTGTGTCTTTTGTAAAACAAAAGTTTTAAAATTTTTAAGAATTTGATTTATCAATTTTTCTTTTATAGCTTATGATTTTAGTATCACATTTAAGAAATCTTTTCTTAACCGGATTTCAAAAATATTTTTCTCATGTTTCCACTGGGATCTTTATAGTTTTATCTTTTACATTTAGGTCTATGATCCACTTTGAGTTGATTTTTGTGTATGATGTTGTATAAAGATCTAAGATTATTATTATTATTACTACTTTTTGCATATAGATATCCAATTATTCCAGCACCATTTGTTGAGAAAATTAGCTTTTCCTCACTGAATTTCTTTAGCTCTTTGTCAAAAATCAATTGACCATAAATATAAAGATTTATTTTTGAACTTTCTATTCTGTTCCATTGATCTATATGTCGATCTTTATGCTAATCAGACTGGCTTGATTACTGTAGCTTTACAGTAAGTTTTGAAATTGGGTAGCGAAAATTCTCCTACTTTGTTCTTTTTTGTAGGTGAAGCCAAATCATTTTCCTAGTACTACTTTGACTACAGACAATGGTTTAATTTCCATTCCAGAAAAAAAAAAAATGGAAAAGGGGATCCTCTTTGTCTTTATACCTCTCTAAATGTGTTAGGATCTTTTTATTGGCTCTTGCATAAGTTAGCTTTTGCAATATAACAGACCACCCCAAAACTAGTGGCTTAAAAGAACAACCATTTATTCTATGAGTCAGTAATTCTGGATGTGCTTAGCTGAGCATTTTCTTTCTGCTGTTCTCAGTTTTTCTCCTGCTCTACCATGTGTCTGTGATAGCTGCCAGTCACCTTGGCAGTCTGCTGCTGGGTATTGACTGGATGTCAGCTGGAGCAATGGGAGTAACTGGGCCATGTGTTTCTCGTCATCCATTAGACCAGCCTAAGCTTGTTCCCATGGCAACAGGGTACCAACAACAGCAAAAGGGAAGGCTTTTCAAGTCTCTGCTTGTGTGTCCTTGCTAATGTCCCACTGGTCAACGCAAGCGACAAAGCCAAGACCAGACTCAACTTGGGAGGGCTCTACCAATGGTGAATACAGGGATGTACAAATTAATTGAAGGCATTCCTGGGGTCAGTCCACCACAGTTTTTAGTAAACTGGAGGAATTAACTGTTTTGAATGTGAGGAGAACCAAGTTCCTGGGTATGAGTCAAACCAAAGTTTAACAAACCAGTTACTTCAAAGCAACAGGTTTCGGTCATTGCGACTTACTCTTCCACAGATTCCCAAGTCGTGGAACCCTACATCTCATCCAGTAGCTAACCCTAGAGACTAAGGATATAGAGAAATACAATGGTTCCTTATAATTTTCTTTAGGATCAGGAAACTTTGGGGGAACAAAAAGAACCAAAAATATTTATTCAATAAGAACAAGTAGGGATTGCCCATTCTATCCCTTCCTAACTTAACATGTCTACTTTTAGAACACAGTAATCTTAGCGAGCTTAGTACTTCATATAGACCAAATCTTAAGGTTGTACCTTACATTGGACGCATTGTACACATTGAAGGGGATGGTGCTTTTTACATGACTGAGTCCAAGCATCGGAAGATCCTGATGTTAGGATGCACTACTCCTGTATAAAGAACCAAATCGCACAAGTGTTTTCTTGTATTTTTCTGGGGAAAAAAGAAAGCAGCTACCAGGTTGTGGGGGGGGGGGGGGGAGAGAAAGCTTTATTTTCAAATTCATAATGATCAAAATTAATTCATTATTGTCTTTTTCTCCATGTGATGTGGGTCACCATCTGTATCAGAGTCCCTGCTGTCACTGCTCTTATGAAAGGACTTGGAATATTTTAGCAAATGGGTGGGCTTGGAAGTAGATGAGAGGAAAAAAGCTGAGTCGTCTGGAGACAACGTCATAAATAGAGTTGATCTGTTCCCAAGCTATAGGGCTTTGGGGAGTAGTTTTAGTATGTTAGTTATAGATTAACAATACTCTTTGGGCCAACCAGGGAGACCAACCACTGATGAAGTTATATTGGAAAAAAATAATTTAACAAATAGTTTTACGAATACAATCCATTCGTAAATTGGGGTTAATCTGAGTTGTGTTTATTTCAGAATGTATTGATAAAAGTTAGATTTATACGAGAACTTGGATAGACTTCTTAGGTAACCTAACCCATTAATTCAATTCCATGCAGGCAATGCAAACAAACTCCTTGATTTTCTCCTTATTTGACAAGTTTGTTGGTTAAAATGATTATTTTAGTATACTATGTTGGGATCATGGATGTCGAATTTGACCTGACAAATTTAAGTTATTGCAAGTCAGATCACTTCAGGTGCTAAGTAAGAGTCTAGTTTCTTAGTGTTGATTGTCATGGCTGTCATTCTATAAAGAATCTTCGGAGGAAATGAAGGCTTGTCCTTGGCCAGAGACAGGCGTAGTTGCTGCCTTCTTGAATGGCGATTTAGCTGAATCACCCGCAGGCTTCAGGCTCTGTTTAAATATGCAGATGAAGCAAGAAAGATGATGACTGACAAAGATGAGTGGCTTTGTTAATTAAATTAGCAGTGGAAATTTTCCTAGCTTTAATTAGTGTAAAATAAGCCAGAGAAATAAAGATAGTGATTAAAGCATGCTAATCTGATTAGAATCACAATATGTGTTGTTATGGGCTCCTTGATAATAGAGAATCACCAGACTCAGGCTGGAAAGATGTAGGGCTCTGTTTGAATGAGTAAGGTAGCTGCACATGGAACCCAAACCAGGAGATGCCGTTGGATTGCCAAATCGTTTGCAGGCATTCTGCCTGATGAACACTGAAAATCACAGGGCATCGTTGAATTGATGGAAGCCTTCTTTCTAGGAGGAAGGCTTTGAAAATGCATGACCATCTGCCGTAAAGGGAGGTAAAACTAACTTCAGTGCTTTCACTAGATGAGTAAGATTTTAGCCAGTAGACGCCCAGCCTCTCCATGTTTCAACTTATGGAAAGTCTGGAGAGTTGAAAGATGGTAAGATGTCTGTCCTTTCTTTCTCCAGATCCACGCAATGAAAGCTGTGTCCGTTTGAGGTATTTAGACAAAGGCTATCCAAGTATCTTGTGTACTGAGAGAAATGCTGTTTTGTTAAATTCAATGGAATAAAAATCATGCCATGAAATTATCATGTAAATCGTCTCTGATGTTCAGTTCCTTGGTCTAACTGAGCATAGAGCTGATTTTAGTTTATGAGTATAGATAGATGGAAACTCTCTATTTTCTTTTCACCAATTCCTGGTCCTCCCTTCATTTTCTGGTTCGTAAAGGTTCCAATTGCCTCCAAGGCTGAATGCTAAAACAGGTCCTCTGTCTCCATTACTTTCTATCTGCATTGAACATTGTTTATGAAGCTTTCATAATATTTACATAGTCATAAGCCAACAGAGACCATAACAAAACTTCATTATTAAAACAAATCATAACCAAAGTTTTTAAAAGATATTCACTTATAAATTAAATAAAAATGGTACGGTTTATATTGACTTAGGCTTCTAATGTTTGGCATTGACTATTTTAAAATTTTATTCCTTCAGTATGGGCTTATTATAAGAATAGATTTTCCTTCCGTTTTGCAAATGTTGAGACATAGGAAGAAATTCATTTTAAATGGCCGGTATTACGACAGAAGGTTATGGCCGTTTCAAATCAAATCATTGAAAAAAAAATAGACATTTTTATTGTCAATTGGATGGCATAGATTTTGGCCACAATTGTGTCACCCTGCCTATTGAAATGATTCAGTTCAAAATAAAGCAACATTATTCACTATAGATTTTTCATTAAAAGCATCTTCTAAGAGAAAAGAATTTTCTTTGGAGCTTATGGCTAGAATACAAAAAGGTGGCGTGAACAATTGCTGAAATATATTTGGATTAAGTTTATTAACTCAATTCCTTATATGTATCTAATTCATTAATTATAATTCACAATACATAATTTATGGCTCTCACAAAATATGATGTGAAGTTCAATTTCAATTGAACTGCTAAGCATTTGGTAACAAAAATATTTTTTCTCAGCCAATGAATATTCGCTGAGGACCCCAGAAGATGCATTATTCTGTCCTGTATGTTTGGTATCTTTTTCGAGGAATATATGTGATCCAGTGAGTAGATAGGCTGCTTGTCTGTCTTGGATTTTTAATAGAGACATCCTAATAATGTGTGTTCAAAACAGACACTTAAAGATACGAGCGATAACTAGGTAGAACCTTGACTCTTCCTTTAAGCTCAGAGTCTGTTCTTCTCCCTCGTTCCCTTCCTTCTTGGTCTGAAAGGCTTTAGGTGGGGCTGAGCAAGGTGGGCACCTGTAAGTGGGGAGGGCAGTGACATAGCATTGGTGTTACTTCAGCAGGTTGAGGAGGGCATCTGCACTGACTGGTGGTGTGTCAAAGCCCATTCAGACCAGCAGGGTTTCCGCACAGTGGGGGGCGGGGGGTGCTTATGGAAGCCGCAGTGGGAGTTATACTGGGTAAAGAGAGCTTCTTTGAAAGAAGACAGAGGCGTTGGCGGCCCCTTGATGGGCATAGAGGGCTGACTGGAGGAGGAAGAGAAAGTCCATGTTTGGGCCTGGGGAATGCCTGTGGTCTGGTCTGAGGCGTTGGAGCTCCATTGGGTGCAGAAGGTATGTGCATGGGCTGGCAAAGAGTATCAGAGCCCAAGAGGGAGGAGGAGGCTGCCTGTGTGCGGGCACCAGTGATGTGACCCACCATGGGTTCTGAAGCCTGAGAACAGGGTGAGGAGAGCATCTTGGTGGGAGACAAAGTCCATGGCAGTAGAATTTCTGCATGGGTATTGGAGCCCAAGCTGTGTGTGGAGGGCACCCGTGGGGGGAGTGTGGCAGCAGTGGCTGGAAGTGGCGAAGAGAGAGATTGGTGGGGGGATGGTTTAGTGGGGAATTGGTTACCCTCTGGGGGACTCAATGAATAAATAAGTATAAGGAGGATAAAGAAGGCCTGGTTTACAGGGAACAGCGAAAGGGAGAAAACTGGAATAAACCCTGTGGTGCTAGGTTGGAATTGAAGGTATTGGTTTGAACTCATGGCTTTCAATATATAGACATAGATATATACATTTGTAAATAAATATTGATAGGGATGCATGTGTGTGTACACATATATGTATAGCATGTGCATGCATATACATGCATATATTTACTAGCTCTGTCCAATGAGAGGGAGTGATAGCAATGACACCGTGGTGTCATCTCAATGTTGGTATCTAAAATCCATGCTCCCATTAAAGAACCAGTACTCCTAGGGGAATGGCTGTTTCTTGGGATGGATGAGGGAAGTTACAAAATAAATGTGAGGATCTTGTTATGCTCGAAAATAAGAAAGTACTAAAAGAATGATGAAGACATTTCAAAAGGACATAGAAACCAGGTGGCCCAATAAGGGACAATTTTAGCACCAAAACAAATGATGGAAAAGAGTAGACCTGATTAATGTAAAAGGAAGAAGAGATCATTTGGCAGCCATCATATTAATAATTCAGGCGAGAAACATCAATGGATGATAAAATTAGTGGTGGAATATTTGATGAGGAATCAGATGTTGTCTTAAAATACTTTCACACAGGGAAAAAGAGTAACTTGACATGAAGACTGCTGGAGACAACAACTTAATCAAGTGATCAAGGTGAATATTACCAAATGGGACAAATCAAAATTGTATGGTACCCGATAGGGAGCAATGTGAATGCAGCATCACTTTTGTGGTACTCCTGCCAAAAATATGTAAGCTGAATGTAGTCATAAGAAAACATCAGAGAACCAGCATGAAGGACGTCCTTCTAAATACCTGGCCTTTAAATTTCACAAGTATCAATGTCCGTAAAGCCAAGGAAACCCTGAGGCACTGTTTGAGATTGAGGGAGATTCAAGAGACATTGTCGCCAAATTGGGTCCTAGATTGGATCCTTTTGCTAAAACTCATATTCTTGGCCAACTGGGGAAATTTGCATGTGGATTAAGTGGTAGTAATATATTAATACTAAGTTCTTTACGTTGATTATTATCTTGGGGCTTTGTGGGAAAAGATATTATTTATAAATGCATTCCAAAATAATTAAGGGTAATAGGGCATCAAGGCAGCAAAACTGTTTTGAAAGTTTGAAATCATCTCAGAAGAAAAAAGGAAAAATATCAGAAATCTAAAACAATCTATTTTCCAGAGCTGGCTGTGCTGTGACCTGGTTGTGTGAGGGAGGATAAATTACTTCATCCCTTTAGGTCTCTATTTCTCATCTCTTAAGTGAGGGAGTTGGACTCAATTATCTTAAATCCCTTTATAGAGCTAATGCTGTAAGGTTCTCAGGTGTCAGTCAGGAACTTTGTACGCTGGGGTTAGGTGAGAAAGGGATAAGTGGTAAAAAGCTCTGAAGAGGAAACATTGTGGTTGTTTTGTGAGAGTTGAGATTTCCTGTAGTGCCAAGCAGAGGATGAGAGAGGGCGAGGAAGGAAAATGCTACAAGCAAACAACTTGAGGGGAGTTATACAACACGAAGAGACAAGATTTTCTTTTTTATTAGGAGGATTCTTGATTCTACTCCCTCCTTCCTTCTTTCTTTCCTTCCTTCCTTCCTCCCTTCTTCCTTCCTTTCTTCCTGCCTTCCTATCGAGCAGTTTATCGAGCATTCCCATATTCAAGGCCCTGGGAGAAACACTGTGGGGAGCAAAGGTGAAAAAGACAGTGTCTGCCCTTGAATTGCTTGCAGTCCAGTAGAAGGAAAGACACATAGACGAAAAGATAAACTCTGCCTAAACTACAGTGTACTTCAACACTTTAGCGTTCCATCTCTGCCAGTCTGATGTCGGAATTGAATTATCCTCTTGATAACCTTCTTCCTCCCTCTCCTCCCACAGCGCATTCCTTGGCCCTCATTTGCTTCTTTTCTAGACTAGGCCACACGTGCCGCTGTGTTCACTCATGGCTGTCCGTTTGATCAGGGAAGGGACAGGCCTTGGCAAGTGAGAAGCACTCTAGAGACTTCATCTGCCTAATGACTGGAATAAAATGGAATTTATCTCTTTGATTTTTAAATCTGAAAGAAACTCTGCTTTCCCTTTCCTATCACAGGGAAAACTGCAATGTAACAATTTATGTATGAAATGGATAATTTTATTTGGGTAAAATTAAGAAATACAATCTGAATTGAATTCCTGTTAAGAATGTAAACCATCGTTTTAAGCTGGAAAAATGATAATATGGATTAATTTATATGATATTGTTATAACTGTATTATGACATTATATTGTAATGTCAGGGAATTTATATGTATACTAGTGAAAATCAGTAAGGGAGTTAATCCGTAAAATCCGCATTATTTTCTTTATGGGTAGTTTTGGAAGAGACGTGGAAAATTATATTGCTTGAATACAACATATATTTTTTATGAATTTCCAAATAAATTTTTCCCTAATGTTCATTCTTGTTCATTTAAGCCTACATAAAAGGGACTAAAGCAACCATTAAGTAGTGGTTCAATGGCTCTCTGTTGAAAGTGTATGCTACTGTTCCAACCAATAATGTGTCTATTGTCTCCGAAAATGCTAATTGTTAAATTGATTGTGATATTCACGTTCCGACACTCCAGTTGAACACTGCACAATGTCCCATGTGATGATGGAAAATAGCTTGTTGTTTGATGTGCCACGATAGCAGAGCCACATCTCTTTCAATTACGAAAGATTGTTTCAGTGCCATGATTGTTTTTCTAAACAGGAATAGCCCAGACTAGAGAAGGGAAGTGCAAGATATTCAATTATGCTTATTCTTTTCATTAGTGAAGTTGCCCAGATTAATAGACGCTGAGTAAGGAAATTACATTATACTTATTTGTAATAGGTTCTGAGGGCAGCAGAGAAAGCCAGCGCGGCATGACAGAGGTCTGATGCCCTAGGAGTTGGGTATGTGGTTTTGGTCTTGTTCTGGCTCTCTCTGGCTTTGTGATATTGGCAAGCTACTCTTGGGATCTCATCTAAGAAATAAGAATTTGGACAAAATAATTTCTGTGCCCCTTCCAGCTTTTTAATATGAAATATCACTATGTCAAATTTCTTGCTTGGTACTTAAGTTAATATGGGAAATACTAACAAACAACTGCCAGCCAGTCTTTCATCAAAAAGTTACCAAGTCCCTTTTATGTGCAAAGAACTGTGTTTATCCCAAAAGTACAGGGATTAATAAAATACAGTACGTGTCATCAGGAGTTTATAATCTAGCTAATACTGGGAGACTGGCTAATGATAAAATTAGTAAAGAGTGTTATAATAAGTCCTGTAATATAACTAAATATAATGCAAGATCCTGGATTTGATGCTGAATAGAAAAAAATCCTACTCTAACGAATATTGTTGGAAAAATTGTATTGAATTAATGCTTACTGAGTGTGATAATTATATAGTGGTTATTAAGAGAATATCCCTGTTTTTAGGAGACATGCTGACGTATTTGGGGTTATGATATCTGCAAAGTAATCTCAAATGATTCAGCAAAACACACATATATACAAATATACATATGCATATAAATTTGCATATGAGAGAGAAAGAAGGCACACACAGCAAAATGTTTACAATTGGTGAAAGTAGTATATGGGTGTTCCTTTATGATTTTTACATCTTTTCTGAAGGTTTGGAATTTTTCAGATTAAAATAGTTAGAAAAAATAATGTGCGTTACAATGCCACATGAATGCAAGATAATTGCATTGAAGATAATCACAACAGCTAGTCCAATGAAACGGGATGTTAAATTATTTCATTTTATAAGTCGGAGGCCCCAAAGACGAGGCGCATTGGTGACAAGTGTCCAACAATTCTGAAGAGTAGCACTAGTCCTGCAGCCCCACAGAACCAGGTAAGGGTGGCCCAGACCATGTCTAGCTCATCATCCTCTCCCAGCTCATAGGAGAGAAGAGGGCAGATTACTCTGAGGCACAGCATGGTTAAGTGACTAGCCCAAGGTCACAAAGTAGGTAGCAGAGCCAAGGAGTCAAAATCATGCTTGTGCCAACCAGTCTCCTCCTTCTCCAGCGCTCCTCCACAGGCTTTAAGAATCTTGTGTTGAACTCAGTTTGGACGTTTCACATTAGACCGTTTTTCTTATTTTTTTTCTGTCGACTTTCTAAAGTTTAGTTTGAAATAAACATGTCTGAAGGAGCCCAAATGATGGTTGCATGATGATTAGTGAATTAGTGAAATTGAAACTTTGCTGATCTGATTACTTCCAGACTCCTCATTATTGTGATGTCCTGTCATAATGATTATAAATGATTATAAATGGTTTGTGTGGGCATTGATTTTGAAGACTTTCAGAGCAACCAGATCTACTATGCTGCAACTTGGATTGTTAAAAATATTGTATATTTTAATTCATATATTTTAAAGGAGACAATATCCATCTAATTAATCTTTAGGAGGACTGAGATTAAAATATGAAGAGTGATACGGAGCAAACTTCTCCAGGCCTTCATCCCAGCTGCCCTTCTCACGGGCACAATGTCATAAGAAGATACTAGATCAGCTCAAGGTGTGCCAAGACTGTTTATTTTGAGTGTAGGAGAATATAAGTATTTTAGAAGATATTCAGGAACAAAATCTTGAAGATTTTAAGGTTCGTAAAAAAGAAAAGGCAAGGCTGGCCCACTGGCGTAGTGGTTAAGTTCACATGCTCCGCTTTGACCACCTGGGGTTTGTGGGTTCGGATCCCAGGTGCTGATGTACACACTGCTCATCAAACAACGCTGTGGCAGCATCCTGCATATAAAATAGAGGAAGATTGGCACGGATGCTGGCTCAGGGATAATCTTCCTCAAGCAAAAAGAGGAAGATTGGCAACAGAGGTTAGCTCAGGGACAATCTTCCTCACCAAAAAAAAAAGATAAGGCACAGTCACCCAGTTAGACAAAGATACTTTGGGGAGAAAATTGTGAACAATGAAGTACCTTTAGGAAAATTCTCTAAATGAGTGCTTTCCTATTAGAAGAAAGAAGATGTACAAGAGGAAAGACCAGGCTTTAGACTTAAAGTAATGGTAATCTTTGGATTCTGCAATTTTGGGTAAACCAGTCTCACATTTCAGTCCTCTGATGTTTGTTTCTTTTCACTGTGAAGATTCAGCCTTCAAAACAGAGCCTGACAGTTAGCGCTCTGTTAATCTAGCCTTCTGGGAACTGTCTTCAGTTCAATAATAGCAACAAATCAGTAAGCTCGCTCCAGCCCTCGATGCTCGTTCATCTCAACCCAGTGGCAGCAGAGAAGGTAAACGAGCCGTACAAAGCACACCTCACAGATAACTTTGACTTCGAGTTTTGAATCACGTTACTTTCAGATTTTCTTTTTCAAGTTTTATTATGTTCATCATCAAGTCTAATCGAAGGTATTTGCACTTTGAGAGGAGGAATTATAATGTGAAAATTTTCCAGAATCTAAATTATTTAAACAATAATCCAAGGATGTTCCTTCTCAGAAGTAGTAGTATTTTATGCATACCGTAGAGGAGGAGCCTTTGTGCACCATCCCAATCAGAAATCTTGAACCAGCGTATAAAATGAAGGGTTTTGTAATTAATTCTTTGTATGTCATATGTTCCTTTTGACACTCTCCTGTGACATACGTAGGCTATACCATATGAATTAGCCCCTGGTTGTATTTAATTGATCATTTATTATGTAATATTTGCTTTACTTTGTAATACTTTCATGTATACAAGTATTGTGTCTCCTCAGCTGTGAGACATGCTGGGCTCTCAACAGAGAGGAAGGGGAAAAAACCATACAGACAGAATCAGGCTAATGGGATTCTCCTTGTGGTTTCCGCATGGGGAAGGCTGGTATTTTATGTACTTACTTATTTATTTATCGTTATTTTATTGAGGTCATATTGGCTTATAACACGTGAATTTCAAGTGTACATTGTTATATTTCAGCTTCTGTATAGACTGTATCGTGTTCACTACCAATAGTCCAGTTTGTATCCGTCACCATATAAATGTGCCCCTTTACCCTTTCCACCCTTCCCCCACCCCCACCCCTCTGGTAACCACTAATCTGTTCTCTTTGTCCACGTGTGTGTTTGTCTTCCACATGTGAGTGAAATCGTACTGTTACCGCACAAAGGGCACTATCTGCTTTCTGCGAGACAAAAGCCAATCGTCAAGAGGCAAGATGGTGGCAGAGAAAGGGCATTTTATTACAGCTTGCTAGCAAAAGGGAAGATGGGGGACTAATGTCCAAAAGAACCGTCTTCAGGGGGGCACAGAATCTTGAAGCAGTTACATAGGCCAGTGGGTTACAGGGGAGGGGCTTAGGAATTTTGACACTCTGGTGTTACAGACTGGGAGTTGCCTCACCAGATCTTTCAGTTTTCACTGATGATGGCTATCAGCATAGACTCTCTGTTTGGGGGGTCATCACATTCCTAAGGAACTCAAAAGAATGAAGTTATCGACCTATCGCAGCTGGGAGGTATATGCACTAGCACGGGCTACAGAACAGGTGGATCTCCTTGAGGGTGCAAACCCAGCTGGGTTAGTTAGTCAGAGGTCATTGAAAGTTACCACATGGTCTCTTTTCTACAACATGGCTTCCCTTATGTCAACATTGTGTTGCGTCAGTTTCAATACGGTGTTTGTCTTTCTCTGTCTGACTTATTTCACTTAGCATAATACCCTCAAGGTGGAAGGCTACTGTTTTATGTAACAGTTACCGGGGAACAGCGGTGACCTGGGTGACAGCCAGGTTAGGCTTGCTGTCTCAGAGGTCTAATCTGTTGAGAAGGACCTGGAAGCATGAAGTCACCAGGCAGGGGCAAGAATGCAGTTAGAGGAATGCTATCTATCACCTCTGTTTCAGGGAGATCTAGCTTTAAGTGAGACCCCAGCTGGCATTTTAAGGGTGGAAGGAGTGTCTAGCTCCTGACATGCGTGGGTTGTTGATAAAAGCTTCATGGGGTCACGGTCCAGCCAAAAGGGCTAAATTTCAGGGCGGAACTCCAGCCCCAGTGGTAGGAATAGTAGATTCTCTTAGGAAGGCAAATGGCCAGGCTTTGGGACAAACACAGAGGGTGACCAGGCCTAGTGGACATTGGATTAGGGACACTGGGTTTGGGGCAGAAAAATAAATTCCATTCTCCTCTGCTGACTGTCCTGGGGTACATTGTGAATTAGGATTTCTTCAGGTGTCTGGTGAAGCTAATTTTTCAGATAAGAGATCATTGATATTGGGCAGCACTTCAGCAGGCGGGAGACAAACGATTATAAGATTTTAAGGATGGGACCAGCCTCGTGAGTTGTGGTTAAGTTTGTGGGCTCCTCTTCAGAGGCCCCAGGGGTTCGCTGGTTCAGATCCTGGGAGCAGACCTACACACCGCTCATCAAGCCATGCTGCAGCAGCATCCTACATACAAAATAGAGGAAGATTGGCACAGATGTTAGCTCAGTGACAATCTTCCACACCAAAAAAAAAAAAAGTTTTTAAAGATAAATGTGTCTCTTTCTATCTCCATTCACAGAGACTAGCATGGCATTAGCACTAGGCAGATGCTCAGAGCAGGCACTGAGTTGATATTTGTGAAAGGTACAATGCAGCTCCCTCAGTTTACCCAAATAAACAGTAGAAATCCACGTCTAGAATGCCCATCTCCTCAGCTTAGGATGGTTTTAGGATAGATTTAGACTAAAGACGTAGTTTTTTTTCCTAATTTTGAAAATGGTCTTTAAAAATATTTCCTTTTAGTATTCCATTTCCTGCTCTCAAATAATATTAACCTCTTTTAAAATGGAGTTAAACCCCCTACTCATTTCTCTAAACCTGTGGGTTGATGATCAAGTAAACAATTGTGGTGAGGTTTGCCACATTGAAAAATTAACATTACTGAGACTGTATTTCCGCCAAGTTCCGTGTTAAGACACTGTTGTTATTAAATTGAGATATTATTTAAATGAGCTATGTTTCATATATACAAAGGATGCTACTAAAAACTATTGGAAGAAGTGCCCCTTGACCATGAGCAGGGGTGATTTGTCCTATGTCATTCACATTCCCTCAACTCGTCAATCTTGCCAATGTCACACGGACTTACAGCTATCAGTGAATTTTGTCATTCTGAGTAGCATGTTCCTTTCCACTTGCACACATACAGAACTTCACAATTCAGTGTAACCGAGCATATGTATTTTCCATTGTATTCCTTTTTTTTTTCCTACATTGGGGTTCTGTTAGCCAGGGCTTCCTTTATAAAATTTGTGCTTTCTGAAAATTCCTTAGTATTTACTAAGTTTAACCTGCTCTTTTTACATATATGAAACCAAAACTCAGAGAGTTGAAAGAACTTTTGCCTGAGGTTCAACAGTTGCTATTTCCTGGATCCAGATATCCTGTTTTCCAAATTAGTTTTTTTCTTTTATATGACATATCTCTGATTTGCAAACCATTGAAGAAGTAAGTACTTGTTTGAAATTGATTTTACCACCATCTCTAACCAATAGATTTGTATCCCCACTGTGAGTTTCTCACTCCTTAACTGTTTATGGTTATCTAGGTCCATTGTCAATCTATATAATAACATCTAGATGTCTGAAATACTCTGCAACAAGTTATGTTTTTACGAAATTAAATACTCAAGTGAAAAATAAAAAAATATTAGCCAAATATCCAGATATCTTCTAACTTCCCATATTTATGGCATTCTTTGGAGAAATGCTTCAGATAAATGTTTAAAATTTTTAAACTACATATGAAGGTGCCTCCTTGTAGATACTTCCTAAAGTCTTTCCTTTGTTATTCTGTATAAGAACCTGAAAGACTAATGCTGTCTCTCTAGAAATAATGATTTAATTAATGTTTTTAAATCCATCTTTCTCATTGCTTCATCTCTTACAATGTAACTATATTTACCTTTACATAAGCATTGTGTTCTCAATTGTATCTTTGGATCCCTATCGTCAATTACTTAACACAACCATTAAGCCCATTATTAATTTAATACAGCAAATAGAAGATGAATAATTACCAAACATTATCAAATAGTATGTACCTAGGGCTGCAAAGCTATCAATTTGTATATCTCTGCCTATCTGTCATTTTTCTTTGTAGATGATATTGTACTAACATACACAAATATCCTGAAAACTCAAGTTAACTTTACTTAAAGTCATATTTTGTGCAGTAACACAGCCAGTACTTGGCCTTGTTTAGGCATCTCTTTGAAAGGGATAAGATTGTCATTTGAGTTGAATTCAAGTTTATATCTTTAATAACGCTTAAAGGACATATATTGCTTTCTGGGTTTTTTTTTTTTTGAGGAAGATTAGCCCTGAGCTAACATCTGCTACCAATCCTCCTTTTTTTGCTGAGGAAGACTGGCCCTGAGCTAATATCCGTGCCCATCTTCCTCTGCTTTATATGTGGGACACCTACCACAGCATGGCTTGACAAGTGGTGCCATGTCTGCACCGGGGATCCAAACCGGTGAACCCTGGGCTGCTGAAGCAGAACGTGTGAACTTAACTGCTGTGCCACTGGGCTGGCCCCACTTTCGGGTCTTATAAATTACTCTTATAAAGATAAGAAACAATTAGTTGAAAATAATTGAACTTATACTATGGCATACTAAACAATATTTAGTTTATTAAGTAGTTAACTCATATTAACTACTCATATGTATAAACTACTCATGTATGTAAGATTAATTTACGAGTATCACATATGTAATTAATTTAACTATGTATATATATAGCCATTCATTTACAGATACATACTCTTGTTCATATATTCAACACATTTATTGAACATGTACTCTATTTCAGGCACGTTGCTGAGATAGGAAACACAGCATGAACAAGACAAACATGACATTTGCCCTTATAGATGCTGACCAGCACAAGGAGTGTCCCTAATTTCTACTCCTGCTCCCTCGGCAGGCATCACTAATCAACAAAGACAGTGTTTCCCCTGAGCTTGGATCTCCTCAACTCAGTGTTCTTTGGCAGTTACTGAGATTGGATCAGAATTGGCATGGGAATTAAACATACATGGCTGTATATTACATGCATATGTAGCAGGCTACGATATTGGATTTTCAACCTAGAGACCCAGGCACAATAGATAACAAGAACCGAAGTAAAGTTTGACACAGAGCACCAAGATGAAAATTATTAAGTCAAGTTTGAAGTTTTTATTTGGGAACTGTTTACAAGATGTTGGGTCTCTTTCCAGGGGCCCTTCACCAAGATAAAAAAATTGACATCACTCTACATTTCTATGTAGAAATGACATTAAGAGCCACACTTCTCTTAAGGAGTCCTATCCCCTTCAGCCAAGGCTATTGAGGAGTGTTTTCAGGGACAACTTGGCAAGTTTGCAGGTAAAAGGCCACAGAGCACTGGTACCACAATCATGCGTGAGAAAGCTGAAATGGCTTGTATGGAAGAGAAGAAACCAGCAGCTGGGAAGAAAACGCATTCCTCACCAACTCAAGTCAAGAGGGGTGTGAATTCTGGGTCAGAGGGCATCATATTGATGATGTTTTAAAATGAATCTTGCCCAAAGCTTTTCCTTACAGGGTAAGGGGATGCAAAGTGGTAACAGGCTGAAAGGTATACCACCAGGGACAGAAACTGAAGTGGGATTGGAGACTAAAGACTCAAGGAAAGACACTCCCCATGTCACAGGAGTTGCAACTGTTGGGGCCTAGCAGAGGAAACTTCAAAGCACTCACAAAAGCACCTGCACGAGAAAGGCAGCTTTAAAACATCTGCAAGGTCTAGAAAGCCTGACATCTACCTATGACAGTGATGGTCTTGTAAGAAGTATCATCATTCTTGTCACTTTTATATCCAACCTCCCCGAACCCCAGCTGGTGGAAGAAGGAAGAAAACTTCCCTGCTGCTTGCTATAGGCTTCAGCTGAGGGAGGAAGTAAGATTTAACTTTAAGTCAAGATAGGACTTTTTAATATTATCTGGGAAAAGAAATTTACATCACTTGAGATCATATTTGTTACTTAAAGTTATCATAGGTCTTTCTATTACCTAAGAGTGACCAAAAAGGTTGTAGAAATGTCTTCATTGTCACTCAAGGGCAGAGGATGGCCTGCAAGTACTGAATGGGTTTAATGGAACACTGGAAAACAAAAATAATACTGCTTATTTAAGTTATTTATGCATTCATTCGTCTGTTCCCCCATCATGTATTTGTTGAACACCTACTATGTGCCAGAAACTCTTCTAGGTACTGTATATATGTCAGTGAAGACAATATATTAAAAAAAAATCTCTTGCTTCACAGAGATTTATAGTAGGGAGTGTATGTTCAATGTCCTGGAGATGTGTACACGTAAGCATACATAGATGGATAGATGAGGCATGATAGAGTGAGTTACCCAGACTTTCTATTTATTTTCTATCATTTCTTTAAAGTTTCAGTGAAACCCTAAGATCGTATAGCTAGGGAAAATGTTGTGATTCTGGTCCTCTATTGCGTTAATTATACGTGAAGTTGTCTTCTTATGTTCTATGCTCATCTTTCATTCAAATTGTCATATTCTTGTATCGCAGTTGCTAAATGAATTATAGAGCTTTTCTAGTCTGTCTGTCAAATTTAAGTATGGCTTTTCTTCAATTATATATATAACTCAACTTAATTTGTTTTGAATATTTTTTGTAATGCTACAAGTTTCTGCTTAAAATTACTTCTGCATAATCTGTTACATAAAAATGGGCTATTTTCTTGCTTTTTAGTACACACAAACATTGGGAAGAAATTTGGACTCTGGTGACAATTTTTTTGTTGGTTTCCCAGCAGGGAAGAATTAGCAAAATTTGTGTTATATGCAGTATAGTCAGGTTCTAGGCTGGTAATTTACTTTGACCATTCCTCTATCCTTGCCTCAGCCCCCCACCCCTCCAACACACAGCCTGTCTTTTAGGTCCTATTAGTACAGGACTGGAGAAAAGACCACTTTGACTTATGATGGGAAGAGAAAAATGTTCATGTTGAATACTCTACTACTGTGTAAAATCTCTTTATTCTATTCTGTAGCTTCTGTCTGAAAAATTTACTGTATAATTCTTTCATGTTCATTTATGTATGGTGGAACAAATGCAAAACTGATGAAGTCCAACTTTTGAGATTGCAACGTTTTGATTGTTTAGCAGAAGGAAAATGATGACACTTTTTATTAAAATATTAAAATAATTATTAATTGGTATTTAAAACAATAAATTTATAAAACATTTAAAACTTTAAATTCTGCGAGGTATTTACTTATTAAAAAACCTTTTTATGAAAATATCATCCCTATTCTCTACTCGTAACATTGTAGCTATTGCCAAGTTTCAATTCCATAAGCTCTTTTTAAACACGGTATTGATGTTGTTTATACTGTCATTTGAAATTTTTTAGAGTGTTAGTTCTTATTTGTAAAGTAAGAGTCTTTCACTGTTTTTTGCTAATGTAATTTAGCCATTATTACAAATCAATTTGGCTGAGCAATGTTTATCATATATTGGACCACTTCTACTTGAGAATATTGATAAATAACCTCTTACTATCTGTTTAAGTTGCTTCAACAAAAACATTCTTGCTTTCTTACTATGTGGACACAGAAACTAGTTCTGTGTCAGCTACAATATAGGACCTGTCTTAGAGGAACTTATCATCCAATGTGCTGTGAAGAAAGAGTTATGTAAATTTGTAATTTATACTTTTATAATGCATAGAATGTAAATTTATAATTTCAATAAAATGTGCTAAGAGCTGTGGTAAAAATACGTGTGGATTATTACCTATTTCTAATCTCTGCCTAACTCCTATTAATAACAAGGTGAGCACTTTGACATGAGACAAGAGGTTAATCAGAAAAGGTTACACATAAAACTAACAGTGGGGTATGAGAAAGATTGTAAACGCTGATGTTGTATGTGTGAATGGTGAAGTATGGATGTTAATCCTTGAGAAATATGTGTTAATAAACAACATACGTCAAATATACTGATTAAAACTGTCTGATTAATTCAACAGTAAATGCTCTAGAGGCATTAAATTGAACTTTTAAATAATTATATCTACTTGAATCTTTTTAATTTCTCAAATGCTTCTAATATATTATTTACCACTTGCTAGTTTTTGAGATCACAAGAGTGATATTATTTGGACACTTTAAAAAATACATACCTAGAGATAGACTAATAAAATAATAAACCTTTCTTCCAACAATTTAGCCTCCCTTTCTGACCTTACTTCATAGGTAGCTGTTATGCACAAATAAGTCTCTGGAGATATTGTAATAGTATAGTGTCTGGTTTCAAAGTGTGCATTCATACAAAATTCCCTTTGTTTACCATTTGGAGCTAGAATTCTGAGAATCATACACATGAGAAATGTATTTCCGGAAAAGAGAGGATGTCAGCCTGAAGGGAGTCCACACACTCAAAGTTGGAGCATTCAGGAAAATAGAAACCTATTTGTTATGGGGCCAGGAGATTTAAGAACGTAAAATACCCATAGAATTTGGCTTTATCTAAACACTAATATTTTATAAAGTACAATAATACATGTTATCAATTTCATGGGTAAAGTTAAGAGATTTTTGGATGGAATGAGCCCATAGCAATTGAAATTAACGGAATCCACAGACTTTTGAAGGCCAAGATGATTCTCTATCCACAGAGCATACGTAAAATGGAAATTTGCAGTTGCATGTGTGGGTGAGAGTTTGAATAGAAATATTATTAAATTAGATGCGGCCATTCTGCTGCATATCGCCATATGTTTGTCTCACTTCCCTAGGGAAATAAGATAGAACCAGAGAATCTGAACTGTATGTTTGTGCATGGGGTGGGGGACACGGACAGAGAAGGAAGTGAAGTGTGAGAGTCAGCATAGGAGAGAATAGGAGTCCAGTATAAATCATAAGAAGGTAGGATCATACTCTTTTTAGACATCATATTTCAAGGTTGTTGTTGAGTTCCATTTTTTAGGAACTTTTGTGGTATTTCTTTGATCTGACCATATTTTGGTCCTTTGAATAAATAGGGCAAATGTTTTGAAGGATGTTCTATGTGTCACTTTTTTGGGTGAATTTTTATTCTTATACAGAGATTTCTAAAATCACTAAGTGGTTGACTCTCTGTGGATCTCTCAGTCATTGTTGTCATTTTCCCAATGATGGAGGAAAATATGATGCCTTTTGATGCCCTGTCATCTGGACCTTCATGTATCCTTTCTATATGAGAGATTTCCTAATATAGTTTATTAATCTAAAGCTGAGCAAACATTATTAAGCAGCTTCTAAATAGTTTTTAGGCTAAGTGTATCATAAAGGTTCAATAACTCTTCTCCTCACCTGACCCTAAAACGCATTCTTTTAATCTGTTGTTGTCAACAATCCCTTATTTTATACAATTTTTAGGAAAAGGACTATAGGAAGGAAATGTGGAATCAGTTGTAGAGATAAAGACATCTTAGTGGGTTGGGAAGTTGGGTATTGTGGGCAAATTCTATAGATAGAATTCTGTTAGATGGAATCAAATATCTCACAAATAAGAACCTATCCCTAGAAATATGCCAACTTTATAGAGAAAAGTGGCTAATTTTTGTGGAGATTCTGTCTCTAATTTCAGTGCATTTAGACAGAGAATCTTTTGTAAACATCATCTGAGCACCATTCTAAAAGTAAGACTGTGGAAATACCCTTGGAATATATAAACATTGTTCTTTTTAGAGGAAGTGTTCATTTTCCATTTCTATTTAAATTATTCTTTTGAAAAGCATTTTGTAGACTTTCTGAGTATACAGGATGTTAGATAGAAATCTCAATTATATTCTAGTGTCTTTGGAATGTGCTTGCCTTTAATACACCACAATACTTCAAAAGAGGTAGTCCTTGCTGCCTTATTTGTAATTCCGCGATGTAAATTCTGAAGTTTTGCAAACTGGCTGTCATAGTTATTAAGTGTTCACATCACTATACCTCTCTTTGGTTAGTTTACCTTCTTAATTAATCATGTTTCATTTTCTTTCTGGTTTTCATGTGAGTTTCTCTTATTTTTAAATTAAATGATTTTTGAAAGAGAATGTCCTCTGAGGACTCATTAATTCTCCCCATTCGTTAAGAAATTCCAGCTCAAAAGAGGCAAATTAGCTCAACATTGAAGCCAAGACAAGGAAAAGTGGCGTTGCATGTGGAAAGTGAATGCTGACCGGGACTTCATGATCCAGACTTTTGAAGTATGTTTCCGCCACTTACTGTGTGGCCTTTGGGATTGTACTTCATCCTTCTTTGCTTCATTTCACCTGCCAGTTACAAAGGGCATAATATTTGTATCCACAGTGTATTGTGAATCATTCATTTTTTGATTTTTATAATGAACTCTTTGTTCATAATGAAGTAAGCCTGTATTATTAACAAATGACACAGTCACAGTGAAAAAACTCCCTTCCGATGCAGAGATCCCGAGGGACAGCTTCATCTCCTGTTACTCAGCTTTACACCTTTGCAAATGGATGAGCCTTACTCTACTGCCTAAAGGTCAGTACACAAAGGATTTGTGGACTCAGCCGGAAAGAATAACGTCTTGCACTTTGAATCCAGTCTACCTATTTAAAACACCTACTCTCTAGTCCTTAGTAGAAACGAAACCTGGGAACCCTCAGGAAAAAATCAAAGAGCCAAGAGTTTTATGCATAATATCTGTTTTCTAGGACACTATTGTTCAATAGACACACCAGAGAAATAAGAGTTCAGACACAATCCACCTGGTTCTCAAATATTCTTAGAACCATAGTCTTCACCACTGTGAACAACTCAAGAAACCAGTCTTTCTCCTGTGGCTGTTTGTTCAAATAGAATGAAGTGATACAAATAAATTCTTGATTAATTAGACTTATAGCATCTAATTTTTGAAAATATCTGGTCCTTTTGTTCCTCTTCTTATCTCCTATCTCGAGTTCCCGCTGTAATGGAAAATACTACAAATAAAGATCTGAAAACCAAATCAGTCAGTTCTAATTACCATTCACGGACCAAACATTTTTTAGGGAGGCAGTAACTGTAACGAACACTGAAATTAGATTTGGGGTCTATCTCACTTATAATTGTAAATTTTCTTCACATTATTACTAGCCTACTTTCTTTAGTAATAATCAGTATTACTATGACTATTGCTGTTAATTCTGTCACTTAAAATTTATTTACTGCTTCCCGTGTAGCGCCAAGCATGAAACTGAGAATTTCACACGCTGAACTCAGTATTTCACTCAACAATCCCATCTGGTGACCACTGTTGTTACACTCATTTTATAGAGGAGATATAGGGGTTAAAAAACGAGGTCTCATCACCAGTCACTGGTAGAAACAGCATTCAAACCCGGCTTTGACTAGCTTCAAAACTGCATTGTCTCTTAATTACTATGCAACATCCCGTCTGCGAAGCAACGTGATGCAGGATTTGTTAAACCTTGCATATGATTGTAGATTTAGGATTAAAATCATTCCATAAAATGGATTTTTCATACAATCAAAGTGCATTGTGTGAATTTTCTTGCCTAAAGAGTAAAAGAAACCTCTCCTCTTCTACAGGAGCATGAGTCAGAGTTGCTCTGCTCTCCACAGTCCTCCTCTTGGGCCAGCTTCCCCCAAATCTGCAGCCTCTGTGTGTAACACTCCACAGAATTCTCTAGTCTCCTGCAAGGGCAGGAGGAAGGGCTGGGAAGAAAGGCCAGCAGTGATTATGTGAGAAAGGGGATTGAAATGATAGACACAACCTGTCAAAATTTTCTCTTATTAATTAGGAATACCCAAACTTCAGTCGCATGCTCTTTTGTGTGTTTTTCAAAAGTGTGTTGACTAATTTTATTTTAAAACGAATTTTTGTTTTCATTTCAGTAATATATGCATATGGTAAAAACTTAAATAGCAAAAACAAAAGGATCTATAATAGGAAATGTCTGTCTTCCCTCTGCTCCGTCTCTCCCCACTGTCTGGTATTGGTGTCTAGAATGAAAGACAATCAATTTCTTTCGCTCATTCCACTGGTAGTAAACCTCCATATCTCTAAATATTATGCTTATTAGGCTACTACTTGACTTTTTATCTACTGACGTTATCTATTTCCATCCTATTATAAGAAGCATGATATGAACACAATTATTTCAGAATTTTGGCTAAGTCAACATAATATAACATTGGTCACTGTTGAACTAATTAGTGTCATAGAAAATTAGCAAATAGTTTCATATTCTTTTAAATACATAATTTTCTTCTCCATTTTCTCTGTTTTCTGTCTCTGGAATGCCTATTTTTCAGATTTAATCTCTAACTTTCTAAACTGTTTCTCAATTTCTTTTTATCATTTTGTCTTTTTATTATGCCTTCTTAGAACTATCCTTTTCTTTATCTTCCAAGCTTTTCTATTTATTGATTGTTATGTGTGAATTTTCAAATATTATTCCTTGATCTCTAATTATGCCCATTTAAAAGCACCTGATTTTGTAATTTAATAGAAGCAACATCTTCTCTAACCTCTCTGAGGTTGTTGATTGCAGAGTATTTTTCCCTTTGTGCTTGTACATGTGTCTCTATAATTGTATGTTTGTTATTTTTTGGCTTTTGTATCTCTCAGATTTTACATTTTCTTTCATTGTCTCCTGATTTTTGACTATAAACATTTTTTAAAAGCCAGGTATGAAAAAATTGTTGAGCATCTCTATTTATGAGGGGAACACTTGTCAGTTGGTGGAATTGCTATGGCACCATTGGGTTCAATTTAGCTTTTCCACTGGGTGCATCTGAACATCCGTATCTAGAGGTCTTTCAGAGCATGATCTTCTGAGACGTAGCTCTCCTTCTCCTGCTGAGGGCAGGGCAGGGTGTGTGGCTGCCTGAGAAGAGATGCAAGCTTGGCTTCTAGCATTCTGAAGCAGACCAAGAGAAAAGAGTTGAGAATCCCACAGATCTCTATTTGCATTTCACTTCATCCCATCTTTTATAGCCATTTATTCCCCCCAATTCTCTACTGTGTTTTTTGTCCCAAAGTCTAGAACATCTGTTTATTTGTTTAAATTATCCACAAGATAACCTCCAGCCTCTTTGGGGAGAAGGTGTTGTGGTTGAGGAGAAAATCATCAGTTTTGCAGATGGACAGCCCAGGGGTTGACCATTCTAAGCACAGACTTTCAAGCAAGCCTTGTGGATGAAGTCCTGCATCTCGCCTCCGCCGCCTGCCATTTCCAGCAGCTGCAGCTCCTGAGCATCTTGGGGGTTTTATGGGCAACATGGCTTATGTTTCATTGGGTTCCTTACTCCAGGGGATTGGGTTGCAACAAACTCTGCTCTGTTAGTCATTTCTCAATCTTTCTCTGCTCTCTGTCTTCCAAATATTTGTCTGAACTTCCCATCTGCTATTTTCTCTTTTCTCACTGTCTTTATTCTGGAAGACAATAATACTTTTATTCCATTATTTTCATTTAAAGGAGTTTGAGGATGGAGAGAAGAGAAACATGCGTGGGAGAGCAGACTTTTTTTTTTTTAACAAGAAGTGTAATTTATTTGCTTATTTATTATTTAGTTAGTTATTTGGTTAGAAGACTTTCATATACCTCTCAACTCATTACAGATCATCACATTAGATAAAAATATTTGTAACAATACAGAGGATTTTTAATGACACAATTAATGTGATAATTCAAATACATATGTGCAAGGCCCTGTAATTATATGGCTTTCTGAGAAGCCATGATATATTTACAAAATTTTGTCATATACTGGAACACAAAGAAAATTTTAATAATTTACTCCAAAAGAATAGCATAAACTACCTTTTTGATCATAGTGAAAACAAATAAAATCTATAACTGAAAGAAAAAAATAAGTAAATAAGTAAATAAGTAATAAGTAAATCTCTGAACTCATCTCTTCCCATGAACACAACCAGGTTACAAATACTTTTGGGAAAAATTACCCTGGATAGAAAACTGAAAACTGGGTAAAAAGAACCCCCACAACAAGGGACAGTCCTGACTAAGGTGGAAGAGGCAGAAATTCCTTCTGGAGAGGAAAAAAGCCACCTATAGGAGCAGCGGAGTTTCTCAGCCGGCCAGGCAGGAGCCACCCGAAGTTATGCAGCCCTCCCTGGAGAAGTGAGGTCCTGAGCAGGGGCCGATACTGATATAAGCATCCTTCAGACTCAGCACAGCTGAGACGGGGATCTTACTATCTGGCTTAACTGGCTATTAATTGCAGTGAGGATACCCCCAGAAAAGCTATTGGCCGAAAGCCAAAAAGACCCAGGTCTTAAAGGGCCCATGCACAAACTCACCCATCTCAACAACCTGAAATCACCAGAAAGAAGGCTGACAGTCCTTTGGTGAAAAGAGACCCACCTGGTAGGCTCTGAGTGCATCTCAGTGAGAGGAGAGACCTCTCTGGAGACTGAGACATTGGTGGTGGCCATTGTTGTCACCTAGTCCAGGTGTGCTGACACAGACAGGCAGACGTCATTGAAGTTCTTCCTCTGGCCTGTTAGCCAGGGGGTCTGCCACATCCACTAGAGTGCAGATTTAATCTAGTACAGCCAGGACAGGCAGCCTGCCCTAAGGACTGGCCCTGCCCAAAAATAAGCCCTCAGGTTATTTGCTGGCCTGCATTGACTGGGTGCCTTGATCCTGTGCAGGCAGGGGAATGTATCCACTTCTGTGGGACAGGGACTATGTGAGGACCAGGTGAACTTTGGGGGGCATTGGTGGACAGGTGGGGGCCATTGCAGTGGGGCATCAGGGTATGCTCCAGGCAGTTGGGAAGTGTGCACAGACCAAGACTGTGTTGATGGTGTGTGTGGTCCTGTGGAGGGTGAGGCTTATCAGTGGCAGAAGACTTGTGCTTCACAAATAGCCATAAAAAGGATCAGCCGCACCTTCCAAAGCCTGAAACAGTTGAATGTTCCTGTGCCTAGGGCCAGCCCCACTCAGCTGCACTCCTAAGACAACTGACAACCCTGTCACAGCAGAAGGACCCAAGTTGCCCACAAAAGGTTCACTCCTGGATCATTCGGACTGGTGATGAGAGGGAAGCACACTGCTGAGCCTCAAAAGGCATCTCTTACATAAGGCCACTTCTCCAAGATCAGGAGACATAGCTGACTCACCTAATACATAGAAATAAGCACAGAGAAAGAAGCATAATGAAGAGACAAAGGAATACATTCCAAGCAAGGGAACAGACAAAACCCTGAAAAAGGACTAAATGAAACAGAAATAAGTAACCTACCTGACAAAGAGTTCAAACAAAAACTCATAATGATGCTCACAGACATTGGGAGAAGACTGGATGAATATAGTGAGCTCATCAACAAAGAACTGGAAAATATAAACAGGAACCAATCAGAAATGAAGAATACAATACTGGAAATGAAAAATTCACTAGAGGGACTCAATAGCAGAGTAGATGACACAGAAGAACGGATCAGCGAGCTAGACGAAAGATTAGAGGAAATCACCCAAGCAGAACAGAAAAGAGACAAAAGAATTAGACAGAATGTGAACAGTCTAAGGGAACTCTGGGACAATATCAAGCACACTAACATTCATATCATAGGTGTCCCAGAAGGAGAAGAAAGAGACAAGGGGACAGAAAATCTATTTGAAGAAATAATAGCTGAAAAGTTTCCTCACCTAAGGAAGGAAACAGACATCCAAGTACAGGAAGCACAGAGAGCTCCAAAAAATATAAGCCCAAAGAGGCCCACACCAAGACATGTTATAATTAAAATGTCCCAAATTAAAGACAAAGAAAGAATCCTAAAAGCAGCAAGAGAAAGACAACAAGTAACATACAAAGGAAAGCCCATCAGGCTATTAGCAGACTTCTCAGGCGAGAAGAGAATGGCATGATATCTTTAAAGTGCTAAAAGGAAAAAAACCTACAGCCAAGAATACTATATGCATCAAGGCTGTCATTCAGAACAGCAGGAGAGATAAAGAACTTCCCAGACAAGCAAAAATTTAAGGAGTTTCTCACCAAGAAACCAGTTCTACAAGAAATGCTAAAGGAACTTATTTAAGTGCGAAAGCGATGACCACAAATAGGGATAAAGAAATTGTCAAAAAAACCATCCAAAAAAACCAGACAATAAAATCACTTGTAATGGTAAAAATATAATAAAAGTTGCAGATCAACCAAGTGTGAAGATAAATATTAAGGTTAAAAGACAAAAGTACTAAAATTACCTATTTCAATGATAAGAGGGTAATGGATAGACACACACAAAACAAGAGATTAGATACGATTTCAAAAACATAAAATGTGCAGGAGGGGAGTGAAAAAGTAGAGTTTTTAGAAAGAGGTCAAGCTAAAGAGTCTATCAACTCAGTACAGACTGCTATATACGTAGAATATTATATAGGATCCTCACGGTAATCACAAATCAGAAACCTATAGGGGCTGGCCTGGTGGCACAGTGGTTAAATGCACATGTTCTGCTTCAGTGGCCAGGGGTTTGCTGGTTCAGATCCCAGGTGTGGACATGGCACTTCTTGGTAGGCCATGCTGTGGTAGGCATCCACATATAAAGTGGAGGAAGATGGGCACTGGTGTTAGCTCAAGGCCAGTCTTCCTCAGCAAAAAGAGGAGGATTGGCAGCAGATGTTATCTCAGGGCTAATCTTCCTCAAAAATAAAAGAGAAACATATAATAAGTAAGCAAATAAGTAAGACAAAAGAAATCAAACATATTACTAAAGAAAGCCATCAAACCACAAGGGAGGAGAGCAAGAGAAAAAAAAAGGAACAGAGAAGAACTACTAAAACACCCAGAAAAAAAGTAACAAAATGGCAATAAATGCATATTTATCAATAACTACTTTAAATGTCAATGGACTAAATGCTCCAGTTAAAAGGCATAGGCTGGCCAATTGGATAAAAAAGCAAGACCCATATATATGCTGCATAGAAGACGCATGCTTCAGACCTAAAGACATTCACAAACTGAAAGTGAAAGGATGGAAAAAGATACTCCATGCAAATGGCAAAGAAAAGAAAGCTGGGGTAGCAATACTTATACCAGACAAAATAGACTTAAAACAAAAACTGTAACAAGAGACAAAGAAGGGCACTACATAATTATAAAGGGAACAATCCAACAAGAAGATATAACACTTGTAATTATCTATGCACCAACATAGAAGCACCTAAATATATAAAACAATTATTAGCAGACATAAAAAGAGAAACAGATAGCAACACAATAATAGTAGGGGACTTTAACGTTCCACTTACACCAATGGATAGATCACCCAAATAGAAGATCAATAAGCAAATACTGGCCTTAAGCAACACATTTGACCAGATGGACTTAGTGAATATATATAGAACATTCCATCCAAAAACCACAGAATACACATTCTTTTCAAATGCACATGGAACATTCTCCAGGACTGATCACATATTAGGCCACAAAACAAGTCTCAATAAATTCAAGAAGATTGAAATAATACCATACATCTTTTCTGACCACAAAAGTATGAAACTAGAAATCAACTACAGGAAGAAGATCAGAAAAGCCAAAAAACGGTGGAGATTAAACAAAATGTTACTGAACAACGATTGAGTCAATGAAGAAATCAAAAGAGAAATAAAAAAATTCCTGGTGACAAATGAAAATGAAAATATGACATGCCAAAATTTGTGGGATACAGCAAAAGCAGTTCTAAGAGGAAGTTTATAGCAATTCAAGCCTACCTCAACAAAGAATAAAAATCCCAAATAAAAAATGTAACAGCACATCTAAAGGCACTGGAAAAAGAAGAACAAACCAGGCCCAAAATCAGCAGAAGGAAGGAAATAATAAAAATCAGAGCAGAATTAAATGAAATAGAGGCTAACAATAGAAAAATTAATGAAACCAAGAGCTGGTTCTTTGAAAAGATAAACAAAATCAACAAACTCTTAGCTAGACTCACCAAGAAAAAAAGAGAGAAGGCTCAAATAATTAAAACCAGCAATGAAAGAAGAGAAATTACAACGGACACCTCAGAAATACAAAAGATAATAAGAGAATGCTATGAAAAGCTATATGCCAACAAATTGGACAATCTAGAAGAAATGGATAAGTTCTTAGTAACATACAACCTTCCATAACTGGACCAAGAAGAAGTAGAGAATTTGAATAGACCAATCACCTGTAAGGAGATCAAAACAGCAATCTAAGACCTCTCAAAAAATAAAAGTCCAGGACCAGCTGACTTCCCTGGTAAATTCTACCAAACATTCAAAGAAGACTTAATACCTATCCTTCTCAAACTCTTCCAAAAAATCGAATAGCAGGGGAGGCTTCCTAACTCATTCTACAAAGCCAACATTATCCTGATACCAAAACCAGACAAGGACAACACAAAAAAAGAAAATTACAGGCCAATATGACTGATGAACATCAATGCAAAAATCCTCAAAAAGGTACTAGCAAATTGAATACAGCAATACATTAAAAAGATCATACATCATGATCAAGTGGGTTTCATTCCAAGGATGCAGGGATGGTTCAACATTCACAAATCAATCAGCACAATAACCCACATTAACAAAATGAAGAAGAAAAATCACATGATCATCTCCATAGATGGAGAGAAAGCATTTGACAAGATACAGCATCCACTTATGATAAAAACTCTAAATAAAATGGGTATAGAAGGAAAATACCTCAACATAATAAAGGTCATAAATGACAAGTCCACAGCAAATATCATTGTCAACAGAGAAAAACTAAAAGCTATTCCTCTAAGAACAGGAACCAGACAAGGATGCCCACTGTCACCACTCTTATTTAACAAGTATTGGAAGTCCTAGCCAGAGCAATCAGGCAAGAAAAAGAAACAAAAGGGATCCATATTGGAAAAGAAGTGAAACTGTCACTCTTTGCAGACAACATGATTTTATATCTAGAAAACCCTAAAGAATCCACTAAAAAACTTTTAGAAATAATAAATGAATACAGTCAAGTCACAGGATATAAAATCAACATACAAAAATCAGTTGCATTTCTATATACTAACAATGAAATAACGGAAAGAGAAATTAAGAATACAATCCCATTTACAATTGCAACAAAAAGAATAAAATACCTAGGAATAAACTTAACCAAGGAGGTGAAATATCTGTACACTGAAAACTATAAAACATTGTTGAAAGAAATGGAAGAAGACACAAAGAAATGGAAAGATATTCCATGCTCTTGGATTGGAAGAATTAACAGTCAAAATGTCCATACTTCATAAAGCAATCTATAGATTCAATACAATCCCACAACATTTTTCACAGAAGTAGAACAAAGAATCCTAAAATTTATATGGAGCAACAAAAGACCCTGAACAGTCAAAGGACTCCTGAGAAAAAAGAACAAAGCTGGAGGTATCACACACCCTAATTTCAAAATATACTACAAAGCTATAGTAACCAAAACAGCATGGGACTGGCACAAAAACAGACACACAGATCAATGGAACAGAATCAAGAGCCAAGAAATAAACCCACACATTTATGGACAGCTAATATTTGAGAGGGGAGCCAAGAGCATACAACGGAGAAAGGGGAGTCTCTTCAATAAATGGTGTTGGGAAAACTGGACAGCCACATGCAAAAGAATGAAAGTAGACCATTACCTTATACCATGCACAAAAATCAACTCAAAATGGATTAAAGACTTGAATGTAAGACCCGAAACCATGAAACTTCTAGAAGAAAACATAGGCAGTGCGGTCTTTGACATCAGTCTTAGCAACATATTTTCAAGTACCATGTCTGACTGGGCAAGCAAAACAAAAGAAAAAATGAACAAATGGGGCTACATCAAACTAAAAAGCTTCTGCACGGCAAAGGAAACCATCAACAAAATGAAAAGATGACCTAACAATTGGGAGAAGATATTTGCAAACCATATATCAGATAAGGGGTTAATATCCAAAATATACAAAGAACTCATACATCTCAACAACCAAAAAACCAACAACCCAATTAAAAAATAAGCAAAAGATCTAAACAGAGGTTTCTCCAAAGAAGATATACGGATGGCCAACAGGCATATGAAAAGATGTTCAACATCATTAGCTATTAGGGAAATGCAAATCAAAACTACAACAAGGTGTCACCTCACTCCAGTCAAAATGGCTATAATTAACAAGACAGGAAACAACAAGTGTTGGAGAGGGTGTGGAGAGAAGGGAACCGTCGTACACTGCTGGTGGGAGTGCAAACTGGTGCATCCACTATGGAAAGCAGTATGGAGTATCCGCAGAAAATTAAGAATAGATCTACCATATGATCCAGCTATCCCAGTGCTGGGTATTTATTCAAAGAACTTGAAAACACAATTGCATAAAGATACCTGCACCTCTATGTTCATTGCAGCATTATACACAATAGCCAAGACTTGGAAGCAACCTAGGTGCTCATCAAGGGACGAATGGATAAAGAAGATGTGGCATACATACATAATGGAATACTACTCAGCCATAAGAAATGATGAAATCCGGCCATTTGTGACAACATAGATGGACCTTGAGGATATTACGCCAAGTGAAATAAGTCAGAGGGAGAAAGTCAAACACGGTATGATCTCACTCATAAGCAGAAGATAAGAACAATGACAAAAAAACACATAGCAACAGAGATTCGATTGGTGGTTACCATAGGGGAAGGGGGAGGGGGGGAAGGCAAAAGGGGTGATTAGGCTCACATGTGGGGTGATGGACTATAATTAGTTTTTGGGTGGTGAACGTGATGTAATCTACACAGAATTCAAAATATATTACGATATACCTCTGAAAGCTATAGAATGTTATAATCCAACATTACTGCAATTAAAAAAATGCAACTACAACTAATAATAATAAAGTATTACTAATTTAGTGTGCTCTTCAATGATTTATAGAACATATGTAACAAATTTGATTCTTAACATTTTTGTAATAACTGATGATTCGTGTTTCTTTAGTGTGGTGGTTCTCCACGTGTGGTCCCTTGATCAGCAGGCTCTGCACCACACGGGAGGAGAAATGCTCCTCTTGGACTCCACCCCATATCTACTACTGAATCAGAAACTGGGAGTGGGAATCAGCAATCTGATGCACTCTGAATTTCAAGAACCACTGACCTTGAGTGTTTACAGGGAAGGCGGTGAAAAAATAGTATGAAAATTATTATTTTATGTGTTATAAAGTACAGTACAGGGAAGGACATTAGAAGCAACAGAAGTTGTGACTAGTTGTATGCATATTAGATACCAGTAATTTATTCAGGTGCTTAATAAGTTATATTAAAAGTGGTGACTGGAATGATTATTTTTGTTTCCAAGTGGCTATGGCAAACTTTTATTCTTGACCATAATTCCAAACGGCCAGAGTGTTAGTTAGATAATGTTGACAGAATGTGATGCTTACCATCTCCTGGAAAATTAGAAAAGTGAATACCTTTCATTACAGATCAATGAATAAAGATAAATGCTGAATTGAGACCTTAGACAGTTTAATCCTGGTCTTTTTGGGGGTTCAGGGAAGAGGAAATACTTAGACTCCTCTCTGCCTCCTGCCCTCCTCTCGGGAAGTAGCAGGAGCAGGAATGGCATCACAGTGACACCATTTTTGAGTGCTTAGTACGTACTGGACAGATGCCAACATTTTTCTTCACAATCTCTTACCATTAATAGGATAAAATTACCTTTCTGGCTGCTTCTGTTCTAGTTACTCACAAAATTATATTTCCCTTTATGTGCTGGTAAAACCCTCAGGCTAAGAATTTAGAGACTCGGAAGCTTGTAGAGACTATGCTGCTTCTGAAGCAGCTGTGTGCCACTGGGAAAATTACTTATGTTCTCTGGTCCTTAATTTTCTGATCAGCAAAACAGAGATTGGATGGTATGAACCTCTGGCATTTAAGATCCTGAACATTAGTGATCAAATGTAGATGGAACTTTAAAAGAAGAAAATGCCTCCAGGAAATTGGTCCCCCGCAAGTCAGGGAAACTCCAGAGCCTGCAGCATTCTCCGTCCCATCTCACCTTGGAGGACCTCGTGACTCACGACTTGTCTTGTCTTTTCTTCCTTCTTCGACAGCCTCTGGCCAGGCCACATCTCTTGGTCTGCATGCATCTGAACAGACCTTGCGAAGGAAACACATGGCAGAGAAGCAGCTGGCTGAGTGGCCGTCACCAGTGGGGGAGTGACTGGATTACCAGAGGGGCTCTGCTCTGCCTCCTGATTAGTGAGGAGTGGTGCAGATGGGCGGTCTTGGCCGGCCAAAAGAATGTTCTTTCGCATCTAGCCAATTCTCCGCGTTCTCCACAGAATGTGCCATGCTGGCTGCAACGATGACAGTAGATAACAAAGCCTCCAGCACACCCCTATCTCCTAATTGGAAAATTCCAGGGTTGTGGAGGGGAAACATGGTGCCGGGGTATATTCTCATCAGGCGACAGGCAGCTGAACATTCACAATTTGATGGAGAAAAATGGAATTATTTTATAGTCCAGTGGCCTCAAATTGTTATTCTACTCAGATCCTTATTGCTTGGCGCTCGTTAATTTAATAAGCAATCTGTATCAGTAGGACAGAAGACAAATAGGTTTTATAAGTGAAGATCTGAAAACCGAAGTGGTAATAACATAACTGAGCGCAGAGTTTTATTTATTTTTCTCAGTGTCAGACTGTAAATCTCTAACTTCTGTGCAAACGGACCGATACAGTCTTCTTCTGAAGGCCGTAATTGGAATGACAGAACTGTGCAGTCTCCATTGACTGGACTATTACGGAAACAGATTGGGGGCCGCAGTAATTTCATTTTTCCAAGAGTTCCTATTGGAACAGGTAAGCACAAACCTCAGGAAACTTCTGCAATACATCTCCTCACACTCTCTGCCTCCAACCATTGCTTCGGCTTCGGAAAAATCACTTTCCTAAAATAGCATTTAATTAAACAACGTCCATTGAACAACTTTGTCTTGAGCAATAACTACATTAATAAGAGTAAAACCTCAAAGAAGAACTCTTTGGCATCCTTTTCTTTGCAAAGGGCTCTGGGAGCCATGCCAGGAAAGTACAGTAAAATTTACTAGCCTAAAAGTTGTGTCCTTCCTTCCCCTCTTCGTGTATCTATCATCTAAGCCATTCTTTTTTAAAAATTTTTATTATTTTATTAGAAATTTGAGAGTCTAGCTTCAGTTTATTGGAAAACCGCCCTATGTTTTCAGGGTATGGTTCTGTTTCAATGGTGTAAGATTATAATCTCTTTGTAAAACCATCATCTCTCTTTGAAGTTGATTCCACACGTTTTCAGTGATCTATGTTTTCCAGATACTGATGCAAACCATCGCTACACTTCACAGGCCTCTCATCCCTGTCTTGCTACACTTCATTTGGTTTCTTCCTCTCTCTGAATCATAAGTCACAAGGAGGCAGGGCCATTTCCAAAATCAATTCCTGGCAGAAGAGAAAGGGCCTCCATGCATCAGGAAACCGTTTCAAAGGTTAACAGTTTATCCAAGGGCATTAATTAAACTTTCTTTCATAAATAAAGGCTCAGGGCTGTCAAAAGGTGGAGCGCATGAAGAGACGATTCCAAGGGTACAGCTTCCTTCACAAAAAAGAAATGAAGCTCTTCACAGACAAAGCCTATTAAGTACATTCACTTCCAGATTGTTAGATGTAACAAATGAGAGGGAGAGACAGACAACGGGAGAGCCCTTAATTCAAGGAACAAAGACGCCTTCTAAATTCTCTGGTGTTCCAGTTTGTCTCTGAGAAATTCAAAGAGCACTGAAGATGGGCGTAATTAAGCAAATGATTGATACCAAACCAAAAATGGCTTTTTAGGTTCATTTGATATCCATTTCCTTTAGGGAGAGTATCTGTTTATTCCTTTTAGCATTGATGCCTGCATATGAGATTAAAAATGACACAGCCTTTGTTAAACAGTTTAAAAGAATTGGAGAATTTTCTCTCCTAGGCTTTGACAGATGAGATCCTTTGCCAATTTATAAAAGGAGAAAAATGGAAAAATTATAGAAGAAACTATGTCACTGTAGTTAGGGAATTTTCATATTTAGGTCTGCTATCAGCATTTGACAAAATAATGTGAAAGGCAGGGAAATCAACAACCTGACTTTTGTTGTCACATGGGTGCTAAGCCATATCAAGATGAAGTGCAGGCATTGGAAAATTGTGAGGGAATGTTGGGCACATAGAGCCCTGAGCAGCTTATTCACCCCCGAGACTGTACAGTATCACATATTTCTTAGAGATGAATGAGAAACATGTCATAGATTAGATAGAAAGTACATGATGCAGAAAGAAAAATCAGCTTAAAATATATTTAATAAAAATTCAAAAGGTTGTTTAATTCAAGAGGTCTGTTTTTTTGTATTGAAATTATTTAACCTCATTTGAAGTGGAGACATGATAGCTGCTGAATCTTCCAAAGGGGAATTGACATGAGGGATAAGGGGCAGTCAATCCCTGAACCTCAGCTCCAGACTTTTCTTTTCAGTCAGGAGAACTCTTTCTAGGCATCTATTGCCAGGAGCTATCCATTTTCCCCTTTTTCTCGGACCTCTCCTATCTGTCTCAGTGGCTCGCAGCCCCCTGAAGATACAAATAATTGGGGGCCAAACAGAGGAAGCAAAAGGAGCGGATTATTTTCAGGGCGGATAGTGGCAGGGATGGCCAGGCCTGGATACTGGCAAAGTGGATGAAGGCCAGGGAGAAGCATGGAAGGGTCTGAACACTGGCCAGGTGCAAGTAACAGCATCACCCAGAATCCAAAGCTCCAGAGGCAAGGGTAGGCCTTGAGGTGCATCGGAATTAGAAGGAAATGAGAAGCAGCTTCTGGGACCCAGAGACTTGCTTCATTCCATCCTGAGGAGACAGGATTGGCTTAAAAACCCAGAACTAAGATGGATGAAGATTCTGTTACATGTAATCACATCATTTCCGAATCTTCTCCTCAGCGTAAGAGGAGGTAAGCATTATATGTAGGGCGCAATGCTACAATAGGGAGAAGTGTCTCATCCAAAACTAACCAGGGAAATGTAAACCTAGGGAGAAAGTGGGACTGAGGGCCATGTCAGACACTGGATTTCACAAACCAGAGGAGAGACTAGAATTGCGGAATCGATTGTGGAGACACACAAGTTAGATGAGGAATCCAAGAACCCAGAATTGCAATACATGAAGATAAAATTTCGACAAAATAGATGAGTCCCTGAAAATTTTGATCAAGAGAAGAAACACAGAAACATACAACATTACGAATGAAAAGGGGCCCATACTATAAACAAAAATTAAGAAGATAATAAGAATACTACCAAAAACTATATTCCTACAATTTTGTAATCTGAGATGAAACAAATTCCCAGAAAAATATAATTTGTGGAAATGATTTAAAGAGGGTTAAAAACTTGAATAATCCTGTAAGTATTAAAGGAATTAAATTAATCTTCAAATATTTAAATAAAATGAACAAGTAAAAATAAAAAATAGAAATCTTCAAATAAAACAGCAGAATCAGATTGTTTTACAGGTTAGTTTTACCAAATGTTCACATTGCAGAGTATCTTTTTTTTTAAATTTAACAAACGCTTCCTAATGGTTAGAAAAGAGGGAATATCCAACTCATTCTACAAGAGAAACATAATGTTTATATTAAAAGCCAAAAAATACATGTAAAAAGAAAAAACAGGTCAATTTTACTCATTAATATAGATACAAAAATCCTAAAAAAATTACATATATTAAAAAACTAGAAAATCAAACCAATGTGTATTAAAAAAGAGAATATACAAAGATAAGATTGGGTTTATCCTAAGTATGCAAAAGAGGATTTATATTGAAAAATGTAGTTCACATTAATAAGCATTTAGATAGTAAGTAAAATTAACATGGGCCATTAACATATTAAGACTCAGAGAAATCTTGCTATAAAAAAACCTACGTAAACTTGTTCAAGCTGGATTTTTCCAAAATTTACTTGAACACTGAATTATTGTTAAAGCTACCATGAAGAATTACTTCAATAAATATTTACTATCAAACATTTAAAAAATCAACATGACACAGAATCTTTGAGTCTTTTTTGTTTTTTTTTTTTTTTGAGGAGGATTAGCCTGGAACTAACTGCTGCCAATCCTCCTCTTTTTGCTGAGGAAGACTGGCCCTGAGCTAACATCCATGCCCATCTTCCTCTACTTTATATGTGGGACGCCTACCAGAGCATGGCACGCCAAGCAGTGCCATGTCCACACCTGGGATCTGAACCCCGGGCCGCCGAAGTGGAACATTCACACTTAACCGCTGCACCGCTGGGCCGTCCCCTTAAGAGTCTTTTAAGGTGGATGCTACATATATAATTTCTCTTTCAGAAAAACGTGGTGTAGTATATTGGAAGTGGCCCTGGGACAGGAGTCACAAGATGGAAACTGGGGCCTTTACATTGCTGCTAATGAGCTAAGAGACCTTTAGATTTATTTGCATCATAACTTTCTAACATACAAATTAAGAGGTTGGATTACATAATCTTTATAATGTGTTTCAACTACTTAGAATTTTGAGTTCTCTAGATTAGGAAAACATAATTTTTTACACTTATGATTTGTGCACCTTTTTGAGTTTGTTTGTTGTACTTTAACGAAACTTGCCAAATGAAAGCTCTTCTACTATTTTGATAAATTGTATAGTATCAGCTGTCTAATAAAAAGATAGTTCTAACAATTTCAGCTGCTAACAACCATGATCCAGAGCCCAAGAGGAGCTGCAGGGCATACCATTCTGAGTGCATGGCACTTGGGCATGGTCATTCTCTCGTGCCTACTTGGGCATGGGTGTGCTCACTCTAGGGTTATATGGATACTGCATTTTTTGATGGAGTACACAACTTGATATTCATGCTGATTTCATGATCAAACATAACACATCGTAACACTTTCCATTTAAAAATATCACCAATTTCTGTGTGAAATACATAGGCTCCTCCAATCGCCAATCTCACCTCAAACCTGAGCTCCGACCTCTCCCTGAGTGCCACTCTGGCCTACAGAATCGAATTTCTTCTGGCTTGAAGACTACCTGACAAAGAGTGGATACTAGATCAATGCCTTTAAAGGACTCAAGGGGTGATTATTAGAATCTTACATGCTATACTGGCTCCCTATACCCGTTCTTGAAGGCAGGACTTTTTTCTTCTTTTTTTAAAATTGTGGTGTCCCTAGTGCTCAAAACACATCTATGCCCACAGTGGGTCGATTAATAAAATAGTTACTGCAGCTGTTAAAGTGAATGACAAAGGCTGTTCAATGTAATACACTAGACACATATTAAAAACACATCATGTGTTACCATATGATATACGCATGCATTTTAAGTAAAGTTATGGAATTATGTATAATGCAAAGGATAAAAGTAATTGAAGACTTAGGCAAAGAGCAAGTGTGTGTAAGAAAATAAAAAAGAGTCTCTAAGGTGGCCCCCAACAACCTCACCGTTGATATCCATGCTTTTGTGCAATTCCTTCCCCTTGAGTGTAAGCTGGACCTAGTGACTTCCTTCTAATCAATAGAAGACACCAACAGTGATGGGACATCACCTCAGAGATTAGGTCACAAAAAGACATTGACTTGCATCCTGCTCTTTCTCCATTGTTCTCTCACTTGCTTTTTCAACCTGCTGTGCTCAGAGCTGCCCTATGGAAAGGCCCCCTTGGCAAGGAACTGAGGGAGGACACTGAGGACCCCAATCCAATAAGCTGTGAAGTGCTGGATGCCATCAGCAACCCCGCAGTGAGCTTGGATCCTCCCTTCATCAAGCCTTCAGATGAGAACACTGCCCTGGCCAAAATTGAATCACAAACTTATGAGAAACCTTGAGGCAGAGGCACTCAACCAGACTGCACCCACAGGAGCTGTGAGATAATAAATGTTTGTTGCTTTTAAACCCTAACGTTTTGGGTCATTTGTTATGCAACAATAGACAACTAATATAGTCAGGAATAAAATGAACACATTCAAATATATATTGGTATTGTGTGGTTGATATACAATTGCTAGAAGCAAACCAAAATCTTCTAAGTTAATGGAGAACCAAAGCAAAGAGAGACAACACCATTTATAAGAAACATAGTGTCTGGACAAGAAATACAACTCAATTGTTTAGGAGAATCATAGCTTTTCTTCATTTTGGAGCTGGAAGAAATGTTTCCCATTAGTCCTCTTAAGGTGATCCCTGGGGATGGACCAGGTGATATCTTTAACATCATCACCACAATGAATCAATGATCCATGAGCTCACTCTCAGTTTACATGTAACATCTTTCCATATATGTCAATGGTGCTCAAGCTTTACTTGTGAGTGTTTTTATAAGAGGCTACAAAACCAGTGTAAACACACATTATTCTGATGGTCAGGCTTGACCCTAGTATAAAATTTAGAATATGCAGTTATATGGACGAATGGATGAATTCCAGCTCTATTTTTAATAAGAATTGGAGAGCATAAATTTCAAGGTTGTAACCAAAAGTAAGAACTAAAAGGAAAGATATTTTTTGTTGCAATTTTAAAAGAAATCCATACATTAAAAAAAAATCAATCTGGCAGAGGGTAGAATCAAGGTTCTTTTATTAAAATTAAGTACAATATTTGATGCTTTTGTGATACCAACCTAGGCAAGGTACCACATCAGGAAGTAGTTCTTTTTTGTTGTTTGTTTTTGTTTTGTTTGTTTTTTCATATTTTGTTTATTTTATTGAGGTCACATTGGCTTATAACATGTAAATTTCGGGTGTACGTTATTATGTATCAGTTTCAGTAAAAGCTGTGTGTTCCCCACTAACAGTCTAGTTTTTACCCATCACTATATATGTGTGCCCCTTTACCCCTTTCACCTCGCCCTACCCACTTCTGCCCTGATGACCACTAACTTGTTCTCTTTGTCCATGTGTTTATCTTCCACATATGAGTGAAAGCATACGGTGTTTTTCTTTCTGTGACATTTCTCTTAACATAATACCCTCAAGGCCCATCCATGTTGTCACAAATGGCGTAATTTTATCTTTTTTTTATGGCTGAGTGGTATTCCATTGTATATATATACCACATCTCTTTTTTTTGACACTTTACTTTTCCTTTTTCTTCCCCCAAAGCCCCTCAGTACATAGTTGTGTGTTTTTAGTTGTGGGTCCTTCTAGTTGTGGCATGTGGGACACCGCCTCAGCATGGTCCGATGAACAGTACCATTTCTGCACCCAGGATCCTAACTGGCGAAACCCTGGGCCGCTGAAGCAGAGCGTGCGAACTTAATCACTCGGCCATGGGGCTGGCCCCTATTACAACATCTTCTTTATCCATTCATCCATTGATGGGCACCTGGGTTGCTTCCACGTCTTGGCTATTGGGAATAATGCTGCAACGAATGTAAGGGTGCATAAACTTTTTTGAATTGTTTATTTCATGTTCTTTGGATAAATACCCAGCAGTGGGATGGCTGGGTCATATGGTATTTCTATTTTTAATTTTTTGAGAAACCTCCATACTGTTTCATAGTGGCTGCACCAGTTTGCATTAAGAAGTAGTTCTTGAAAGTGAGGAAAAGTTGAGTAGCCCCTCCTCTGGCAGGTGTTCCAGCCAATGTCAACAACTAGTTATGATACACAGTCTTGTCTGTGAAGTACCATGGGTGCATGGATGGCCACCAAAGCTTTCTCGGCCCCATAGTGTCAGCGCAGTGAGTTCTCCCTGAAACTGCTCATTTTATCCTGACCTGGGACATTTCTATACAAGATGTTCACAAAGGGATACACCTTTCCCCTTTCCTTTCTAGTGGCATAAGTACCCTCAGAAAGACAATTTTTATTTTCTGCAACACCCACAAAAATTTTGAAACTGGAATCCTCATTCCATGTGCTGTTAAGGACTAGGTAATAATTTTTCAATTAAAAAGTTTTATTAAATCTGCTCTCCTTTCCTTTTAATCCCCTTTAGTTTTCTGCAAATATTATTCTTTCTGTCTAACCTATCTCCTTGATATATGTGATCTCCTGGAGTACTTCAAAAACAAACTTTCTGCTTCTGTAGCCTATTAGCAGAGCAAAACCTCATTTTCTACTCTGCCTTTTCCCCAATCTAACCAAAGGGGACAGAAAATCGTGGGGATTTATGGAGAGAGATTTGTCAGTCTTTTCTTATTTACTTGGACTGTGAGATAGAAATTGAATCTGGGGCACTCTCTTCAGGAGTGAGTTATTTGTTATCAAATAGGTTCGAGTTAGTGGATCAGACATGGATAAGGTGTTTCTGTTATAACCTTGTTAGGTGTGTTAGAGGGCTCTGAGTTCTAGAATAAGGATTTACTTTCTTGCCCAAATTTGGCTTTTATTTCTGAATACCTCATTTGAACACCCTTCTTCTGCTGGTGGTAAATGTCTTTTCACATAAAACTGAGCAATCATCTGAGACTGTTACTGCTGAATTGCTTATTGCAGCCATTTTAACAGACACAGCAAATGATCACATGATAGCCTCAGCAATTCTGATCATTATTGATTGAAAATGCATTCTACAAGAACCAATTAATAATGTTACGTCTGCTTTGCTGCTTGCCGAACTCACGTGACCCCGTTGAATGGTAATCGTGGCACTCCGGTGATGGAAGAATAATCAAACCTTAAAAGAAAAATGAAAACTATTTTAAACATGAATGTGGCATATGTTAATATAAATCAGTCATCCAAATTCCTTGCTTGACTCATCCAGTATTTAGGTAATGATTCCAGTCAGATATGGAAATGTTGAGGCCACCTGATATGACCCGAAATGTGACGAAGAACATTCATGTACGTGGAATAAAGGATTATCCAAAATAATTAAAATTCAACTGCAGCTACAGAATGAACATATTGCCTCCTATATTTCAGCACTGTTATATTTCTTCTTTTTATGGACTTGTTATTTAGTGACTAATCTGGATATTCAGTAATTTGTGGTAGAGCTCCTCATCATTAGTATGAGTTAACAAAACAGTTCTGTTGTCCTTAATAATTAGTTTGAATAGAAAATGAGGGAAAGACAACACATTTTGAAGGCCGCCCAACACTGCCTTTATATTTCTTTAATGTTTGTTAGCTAAATATGGAATTTTAATTTCCTCCCTAATTATCGAAGAATCTTTTGCTAAATGGGCATTTCCCCCAGGCACAATTGCTTATTTTCACCTCACTTTTTCTGAAATGTGTTATTTATGAACTTTCACAGTAGTTCACAAGCATTTCTGTGGCAAAGAAGTAAAAATTAACCAATATTAAACAGCAACGGAGGGTATTAAGTTTTCCACTGGGTACCTTCAATGATTTTATCTCGTTTGGTCCTCTCGATAGCCCTTCAAAAATGGGTCTAAGGGACCGTGTTTTGCAAGGAGAAAACAGCCTCGTTGAAGTTGTGACTTCTTCAGCATCCCATGTCTAGATGGATAAACTGAGATTCCAACTTAGGTCACATTCTAACGCCCACGATCATTGTGACAGAGCAGCACATTGTTTTGTTTATCCTGAATTGGCTTAGATTTGGCCATCTCAGCATTTCTTCTCAGTTTCCAGTTGGTGTGGGATAACTAATATTTCTTCTACCTTTACCTTATCATGGAGATGAGAGATATTTAAGCTCATATGCCTTTATCTCCCCTAGACTTTGCATTCTCTGGAAACCAGTTCCGTAGTAACCAAAATTCTTCTTATGTTAATATCAATGAGCATTTTTAACCCAAGTAGAACATCTGAAATTTGACTTAAAACTGTCTCTACAGTGTGTGTCTACAATCCAAATGGTTCTAACAAGCAAAGACTTCTCATTTTGGTCAAATTCTGCATTGCCAGCACAACAATGATGACTGTAATAATGGCAGCTACACCTTACTGATCATGAATGTATTCTACTCTTTCGTCTACTCAAAAGCATTGCTGGGTAGGTTGTGATTATCTAGATTTTTCAAATGAGAAAAATGTGATATGTCCTGGTTAAGTGGCCAGTGTTAATCTAATATTTTAAAACTTGCCCATCATTGCTTAACGTTTTCTGTTTTCCTGTATTATTATATGTAGTACTCTCTCCTAAGATTGGCCTTTGGTGTTGTATTTATTGTGTTAAGAATTGTTTGTTTGTTCTACTAATAATTCTACCAAGAATTATTATAGTGACTGCTGAAATGATTTTGAAATCAGTAGTAATTCTTTACACGAAAAGAATTTTGAAAATCCACAATCCTTCATCAACATCCTACTAAGAAATTGAGATAAGGAAGATCTCAGTCTTGCTAGTCACGCAAAGGGAAACAGACCCTTAGGCTTCATAATCTATCGTTCCCTTTGCGGTTCCTGCTGCATACCTTGAGAGGGTCCTTTCTGGATTCCCTGACAAGTATTGCTCAGAAAATGTTTTCCGGGTAGTTCTGTGTCCTCCACAAATCCCACACACTAGCCAGCACACTATGGTGCCGCTCACATGGATAACCAACTCTGAGGAGAATGATGTGTGAACTTAGATGAAAACAAATGAAAATGCCATCTGCTTTGTGGTTAGATTAATCTCACTATGATCAACCATCACGTATGGGGATCTATCTATAGCTTTAAAAGGTGACCTCGATTCAGCCCAAGTATTGATGATGACAAGTCTATAAACAGACAAAGCTTACTCCAAATTGCCATTTACCATTGAAAAATCTTGAAAATGGAATGTTATCTGAAGACTTATTTGAGATGGCTAAACATAATACTTTAGATACAGAAGGTACTCATAGCCAGTGATCTTCCAAGACTTCAATTGCACAATGCCAATTTCTACACAAATTTATCCATTTTACCCATGCATGAATTTTAAGTAAATTATTAAACATATACAACAAAAGAAAGTAAAAATTATGGAGTAAAATACATTCTTCCCATGCTCTATTGGAGCAGGTTTTGGGACCTCTCTTCCTTTCCAGTAGAGAGACCGTTGCCTAATCTGAACTTTTGCCTCCACAAATTAACTTATAGAGCTTACATAGAGCTTAAATATAAAAGCCATAATTCGGTATTTTTAGTTCTAATCTTACCATGTTAGGTAAACTGTCGGTTTTCCCTATGAAAGTAAGGAGATAAGCCTTTTATTTTAGATTCCCCAAACTGTGATATAAATTTGATTGAAGCAAAAATGTCCTTATTAATACCATGCATCACCCATACAAGTTCTGTTGAATGTGTACTATGCCCTTCTCAAAGAGATGAACCAGCCAGAAGTTGGGAAAAAGAAAGGTACATGAATGATATTTCTTTGCCAGTTCATATTGCCCACTTCTAAATCGTATCCTCTTGTCTTCTGCTGCAAGAACGAAAGGGGAGAGAGAAATTCAGGAAGCAAGGAAACTGCAAAAATTGGAAGGAAAAGAACAGAGAAAGAGGAGAAGAGAGAGGAATGAAAACAGATGAGGACACTTGTGAGGACACTGTAAGGACATTATTTATTCTCAGGTAGGGCAAAGTGGAAGCCAATTAGGCCACCAGAGACCCAGAATGCCTCTTCCTTACCTTTAGCAACGTTTAATGAGCTGATGGCTTTTTCTTAGCTCAGTGGGGAAGCCAGTTGTGTCAGTTGCCCAAACTGCTATTGAAAACTATTTCCCGGAGGAATCTGGAACACGTCTCTATTTGAAGAGCTTCATAACTGCGACAGTGACAAATATTCCTTGCAGGACATTGAGAGACGGTGGAAAACTGAAAATTCAGGGTTTTGTGGTTCACCCACTGCAGAATATACACCTATTGATTTTTCTTTTCTTCTAAGAAAATGTCCCTATGATACGTTCTGCCTGCAAAATTGGAAAGTGTGGCTCTTTTAGTTTACTTTAGTTTTTGATTTGATTTGATTTAGTTTCCCAAGGAAGACTGATCCATGGATTCCACTGGAGATTAATAGTTTTCACACCAAGTGTAAAGTTCCTATAAATTATCTTGGATTTAAGACTATTGGCATTTCTGACACATGAATGATATAAACATTCCAAGGAGGATTTATGCTTTTCTTCCTCCCAAGTTTCAGAGAGAAAACAATTACCAAGAGCTAGGAAATGGTAATAATAAACTTTACTATATATACATATTTTGGGATATTTTACATATGCCTTTTGCTGAGGAAGATTGGCCCTGAGCTCACATCTGTTGCCAATCTTCCTCCTTTGTTTTTCTTCCTCCCCAAAGCCCCAGTACCTAGTTGCATATCCTAGTTGTAGGTCATTCTAGTTCCTCTATGTGGGATGCCACCACAGCATAGCTTGATAAGTGGTGTGTAGGTCTGCGCCCAGGATCTGAACTGGCGAACCCCAGGCCATTGAAGCAGAGCACACAAATTTAACCACATAGCCATGAGGCTGGCCCCCCGCTATGTTTTTAATGACAATTTTTTTCTCATTTTCATTAAAGGAGAATAAACCTCATGAAAATGATCCATATATTGATGCTATTCACATCTTTATCATCATCATTATCACGAGTTATTTTGTGAGGCAAATTTAACTATTTATCTATCATCTTTCCATATCTATAGCTACATATATATAGATATATAGAGAGAGATGCCTATGTTATTCTTAGTCCCTTTTTTGGTGGTTGAAAAAAATCAACAAAAATTAATTTTCTTGTATTTTAAGTACAGTTTTTAATGTATCACAAATATATTTGATAAATATTAATTTTAAACATGTGATTTCTGGCCTATGAAAATCATCTTTTGATAGCTGTTTTTAAATGTCTATTCTCTTGATGCCAATTGAGATCTAAATGAGAAAATAAACCAAAAAAAATCTAGAATAGTTATCTCAAGACAAGTATTTACAGCCCTTTAAATCATTATCTACATGAAGAATTGCCCAGAAAGGAGCAGCAGCCACTGAATGTAAAGTAAGGGGTTTCTGCAGTGGTTACATTTTACAATTCCCCTTTGACGCCTGTCTAACTCCTAGTGTGAAATAACTTTTGGCTCTTTATTAGCTAACTTGAGTATATTTTGTGATCTAATGAAGTAAATTCTCCTAGGAGTTTAGGATCCAGAAACTATTCTTGGTACTTTGAAATCTCTTTGGAGCGATATATGGTTATTTCATCCAGGATTACACTTTTTAAAAGGGGAATGCTACCAAGTTAACTTTTCTAAGTGTGCCAGAGAGAATGAAAGCTAACTCAGGAAAGTGACAAGAAGCTTGGAAAAAGTGATTTTATTTTAATCCTAGGTCTTCTTAAATAATTTTTAGAACAACCTTGGAAAAATCATTTAACATCTTTTCCCTTATTCATGAAACAGAGTAGCATTGTACTTATTTTACAGCACAAGAATTTTTGTGAGACTCAAAAATGTTGATACTATAAATCAGGATGAAAATAAAAACTGTCTCATGTTTTATACCTTAAAAAGTTAGAATTTGTTGAAAATTAAGTAGTTTTTAGTTTCTTCTCCTTTGTATTACATGGGGATTTGTGGTTACAAAAAAAATCATAAACTTTTAGAACTGGAAAGACCTTAGAAATAATCTATTTTACAAAGAGGAAATTAGGAGCAAAATAAGCAAAATGTCATTCCCCAATCCATACGGAGAGTTGAAATGTAGTCTGTATAAGGTTGTTGACTTCCAACTGAATTTACCCTTTTTAGTTGAAATAAGATTGAAAATCATAAGCACGCACCACATGCCTTTTCTGAGCACATGCTACCCCTACCTTATGATTTGGAGTTTGGCATGATAGAATCTTCCATGTTCCTAGGTGATGATGCCTTCCTGGCAGTAGTCTGTTGGTCTAAGAATATAGATGATGGTGATGATGATGATAAAAATAGCCATCACTTCTTCAGTGCTTACCACAAGCCATACACTCTTTGAAGCCCTTCAGATGCGTAAGTTTGTTTAATCCTCACAACGCTTTGGCATACCTACTACATTATCTCCATTTTCCGAATGGAGAGACTGAAATAGAGAGGTTAAGAACTTTATCAAAGATCACACATTTGGTAAGGGGCAGAGCTGTCATTCAGATGGCTCCAGAGTCTGTGCACTCTATAGGAAGACACTAAGTTAGGGCAGTCACGGTCCAAACTCCTTACACGGTGGACCTCAAAGCAGTATTGGAAAGAAACATATGTAATATTCAGAAGTGCTTAGTGCTTTCTTATTTTTTCTCTTGTTTTCATTCATTTAACCTGTATTCACGACCACCTCCTCTGGGCCTGGCTCCAGGTTCTGAGGCTCACAGGTAGTGAACAAAAACTAAACATGAACCCCAACCCAACAGAACTTACATTCTCACAGAGAGAAGCAGAAAATAAAGAAACGAACGAACAAGTGCTTATACAACAGAGCGCTATAAGTGCTCTGAAGGAAAGCGTGGGATGCAGTGCCCGAGATCCCTCCTTTGGGAGGAGACGTGGAGGCTGAAGACTGAATGATGAGACAAGCCAGCCATGTAAAGATTTAGGGCAGGAGTGTTCTTGGCCCAAGGAGCAGCTATGGTGAAGGCATGTGGCAAAAAGACACTTGTTGCGCTGGAGGAACAGAAAGCTGGCCTCTGTGGCTGTGCATGAAGGAGCCGGCTGGAAGGAGAATAGGGAGATGAATATGGAGAGGTAGGCTGGGCCAACAAATTTGGATTGTCCTGTGACTGGAAGTCGCTGGAGGGTTTGAAGTAGGAGAAACGTGATTTGATCCTATGTTCTAAAACAGAGATCGGCAAACCTTTTCTGTAAAGGACCAGATGGTAGCTATTTTAGGCTCTGTGAATTCTATTGTGTGGACTCCATGGTGACTACTCAGCTCTGTAGCTGTGGTGTGAAAGTAGCCAGGGGTGATACATAAACGACTGGGTATGGCTGTGTTCCAGTAAAATGTCACGTACAAAATAGTTTGCTTCCCTCTACTAAGAGCTCACCCTGACTGTCATATGGGTATGATGAAGATTTGATAATTATAAAGAATCAGAATCCCCTCTGTAGTTCACACAGGCATTCCCTCAGGGTGGGGTCATGTTCAAAGAAATGCCAATCCCACCGCAAAACGTACTTGTAAATGTTTGCAGAGGTGCCTCAAAAAATGCCAGGAAGATTTTCATTTATGATCAACAAGCTGTCCTGAAAATCCTCGTTTATCGTTGTTTTTCACTCAGATTTTTCTTCCTTTCTCCAAATTTCTTCAAACTCACCACATCCAGCCCTCACTCACTCTGCTCTTTTCTCCCATTAATTCTTCGGAATCTACTATTTCTTTTTGTGCCAAGAGTTTTCAGTGTTCATTGACCCTCCCACTTTTTAAATTTTCCGTAATCTTCAACATGTCTACTTTTCCTCCTTTCCTATTTTAATTTACATTGACTATAACTCTCATTAATCCCTTGTAAACAACCTTAACTTCCTTGCTACTCTTCACCAATGTTGTTTTCACTAGCCAAATTCCAAACTTGGTTAAACCCAACTATTTGTGTATTAAAAGTCACAAGAAAATGACGTGCAAACTGGCTTCCTGAGCTCAGTCTAAACCCACGCCGACGCCTCTCACCCGATGGTCTACGTCCCCCTGACGCTGGCACCTTTCCCTTTGTGGTTTGCTTGTTCACTTTAGAAACAGCAATTTTATGCCCTTTCATCTCTCTTCTACCTCCAATATCCCCTCATAGTTAAAAATTCTAGCTAATGACATTGTCACATATTTTATTGAGAAAATAGAAATTCTCAGAAGGAAGCTTTCTCTTTTTCCCACCAGCAAATCCACCTGGACACTTCTATCTCTATACACACGCTCTACCTTCCCTTCCCTCCTGTGACTGTGGGTGAAGGGCTCCAGCTCCCACAAAGGCGATGCCTTCGCTGGCCTTCTGGATCCCATCCTCCTTCACTTCTTAGAATTTTAGCTGACAAATGATGCCCCTTTTTTTGCACTTCAATTTCTCTTCTAGATTATTATCCTCTTGCATTAATATTTCACATCTTAAGAAAACCCTCTCTTAAGCACACTGACACACATCTTCCTACGGCTAGTGTTCTATTTCTCCTATTCTTCATTCTATGTTTTCTTTACAACCCACTCCCTTTGGGCTTCCATTACCATCAATCTACTGAAACTCTCCTTGTTGAGTCCACCAATGACCTTCCCGTTATTCAATCCAATGGTAGCTTCTCTGATGTTGTCAAACTTTATCTCTCAGAAGTATTTAACATCATTCGTCACTCCCTTCTTGAAAATGTTCTTTTCTATGACATCACAGTTTCACGGTTTCCTGTTTCTTCACTGACAACTGTGTTCTTCGATGTCTAAACTGTTGTCTTTTCCTTCTATGCTTGGCACCTTAATATTTGGGTCTCAGAGTTTAGTGCTAGGCCCTCTACATATCAGTATCCAAAATTTCTCCCTGGCATATCCCATCCATCACTGAGGTTTCAATACTAACTATATGTTCATGACTCCAACATCTAAATCTTCAGCCCAACCTTTCCAGACTCATGTGATCACCTACCTATTTGACATTGCTCCCTAGATGTCTAATAGAGAGCTCAAATTTAGCATCACCAAAAGGAAACTCCTGTTGATTCTTTTATCCTTAATTTGTTTACCTCCTATCTTTCCATCCACTCTGTTGCTCAAGAATAAAGTCTAGAAACTATCTATGATGCTTCTTTTACCTTCAGTTTCCATATCCAACCCAACAGAGTCAGTTTTATCTCCAAAATAGACCTGATATTGGTCCACTTTTCTTTTCACCTCTACTGCGGTCTTCATACTCCACATCACCATCCTCCCACATCACCATCATCATAGCATGGAATGTTACAAACTTCCTGATTGGTGTTCTTGTTTCCACTTTCACCCCAATTAATCATTTAAAAAAATAAGGTAGGATGCCTTTTTGGTAACCTAAAGCAGATCACATTTTATTCCTGCTCAAAATCTTTCCATGGCTTCTATTATCTTTAGATTCAAATGAATCAAATTGAAATCCTTCATCATAACCCGTAATGCCCCTCTTTTCGCTCCATCTTCATCTCATTTGTTCTCCCTCTCACCCACTACATTCCAGTTAATAGGTACTGTGTGTCTCGTATCATTGTCTTGTCACCTTCTGGCCAAGGCTTCTTCAGACCACCCAATCTAAAGTAGTTAATTCTTAGGTAATTTTTAATATCATTACTTTTCTAGGAACTTTTGATCATGTCTGAAATTATTTTTTTTAAACAAGCACAGCAGAGTGGGGACCACATCTGTTTAGTTTCACCACTGTCTCCTAGTACCTGGAACTGTCTAGCACAAAGTAAGGATTCAATAAATATCTGTTCAGTATATGATCCCTGTCACTCTCTTCAATTCTTTAATGCTGCATCTCTTATCTTTATCTTTAACCTGCACAATAAAGGCCCAGGAATTGGTCAGGCAGAGACACACTTCTCCTCTGTAGTCAGAAGGTAAGAACAGTCCATGATTACATTAATATATATATATATATATTTTTTAAAGATTTTATTTTTCCTTTTTCTCCCAAAGTCCCCTGTTACATGGTTGTGTATTTTTAGTTGTAGGTCCTAGCTGTGGCATGTGGGATGCTGCCTCAGCATGGCCTGACAATTGGTGCCATGTCCGCGCCCGGATCTGAACCGGTAAAACCCTGGGCCACCGAAGCAGAGCACTCAAACTTAACCACTCGGCCATGGGGCCAGCCCCTGATTACATTAATATTTTATAGCAATAATTAATAATAAAGCCGCTTTTATTGAGTTTTCCAATGCCTTTTATTTTTTTCATGTATTGTCTAATTTACCCTTCCGACCACCTTGGAAAGTATATTATTATAAAGGAACACTGTTTTTTGCCTGTCTGTTATCCCTTCCTTAAGGGAGCACCCCATCCTTATTCTGCAGTAATTCTGCTGGAAACTTGTGGTCAAGTGGAATTGATCTTGCTTCCCTGGACCGAATGCTGGACCCATGACCTGGACAATCAGAGTTCTCCCTCTCCCTGGAAACCAAGATTGGCTCAGGGCTGGTCACATAATTGAAGCATGACTAATTACTCCTCTCTGGGAGTTTAAGAGTAGGAAAGTTGCTGTAATTTTCTCTGACAGTTCCAGAATTATATAGGACATTACAGCTCATGGTACCAAAAAAAAGAGCTAGCAACTTTCCCACCATGTGTATAGGGCCTGGCTTCTGGCTGGGAATGAAGCCAACGTGGAGAAACACTCGTGACTGATGGAGAGAGAGAGAAAGAGCCATTGTTTGAGCACAAGGGTACTGCGTGAATAAGTTACCACTGACAATCTTTAGCACTTTGCAATAACCCACCTCGTAAGTTCCTTTTTATGCTTAAACTAATTTGAATTGCATTTCTGAAACTTGCATCCTATACGATCTTAACTAATTCAATTATTTTTCTCATTTTACAACTGGAGAAAATGAAGCTCAGACAAGTTAAGAAACTTTCCAGAAAGGAAATATTTGAGCATAAATTTCTGACTTCTGGTCCTGAGCTCTTACTTATTATGCTGTATTTCAATATATGAGCACACTCAGGAAATCTTCATGAATTACACCCTGAACTTTCATCTTCATGGAATACTCCTTTCAAATTTTGATTCTAATGGTAAATAGAATAGATCTAATGTGGATTAGCATTTCAATTGTTTTGATGATTTTTGAGATTTTTTTCAACTTTAAATAAAATGTTTTAATGGAATTTTTTCCTCTGGTGTATATCCAAATTTCTGCATAGGAAAAAATATATTATCTTAGCATAATGCTCTGAATTTTATTTTTGTTTTTTATTCTCATTTTTTCAAATCCATTATTTAGTCACTGGAATGAAGTTCAACTAAATGATGAAATTGAAAGCAATTGAAAATTATGTAGAATTATATAGATGTCAAGATGTTCATAAAATTTGAAAATCAATACTCACAATTTAAGTAAATGTGCAAAATGGATTATGAAGAGAGTGTACTATCTTTTAGGAAAGTAAAATATAAAAAGCTACCCTCTCCTAATATTGGTTGCATTCCAAATTACATAGAATGAACATGAAAGACTAATGGACTCATAGGTAGAAAAAATGAAAAGTACTTAAATTCTCATTTCACACTACTGATAAGTATTCCAGAACACACAAATAAGCAAAATCAACATTAGCTAATGCAAGAATGATAATGAACAAACTAAAATATTCTTTGACTTATAGGAGAGGAGAATTTAAAGGTCATGAGTACTAAGGGCCAGCCCAGTGGTGCAGTGGTTAAGTGGCCCAGGGTTTGCTCATTCAGATCCCGGGTGTGGACTTACACACCCCTTTTCAGGCCGTACTGTGGCAGGCGTTCCACATATAAAGTAGAGGAAGATGGGCACGGATGTTAGCTCAGGGCCAATCTTCCTCAAAAAAAAAAGGTTACGAGTTCTAAATTGCACGACAGGTGCAGCCTCATCCTATATCATTTTGCTTTTTATAGATGGTTATACTGTCCACTCAGTTAATCAGATCAGAAAACGTGGCCATTTTAGATTCCTCCCTATTTTTGGTTCACCTTCCCTGAAATATGAGAAGAAAAGAACACATGCGAAGTTGGAGAGGAGAGTCCCATTGCAAAGGCCTTGAGGTAGAAAAGAGCTTGGCTTCTTTGAAGAACTGAAAGAAGACCAAAATGGCTATAGCAAGCAAGGATGGAGGAGTGGCTAAAAATGAGGTTGGTGAGATAGGAGAGAACCTCCCTTGTAAGGTCTTGTGGGTCTTGGTGAATTATATGGAGTTTCCTTTGAGTCCAGTGGGAAACCTTTGGATAGTCTTAAACAAGCAAGCACACACTATGAGATGGAGTTTTGTTGTACCTCTTGAGTAATGGGGAACCAAGAATCGGTTTTAATTAAGGATGCACTCTCGTGGTTGGATGAAGAGTGGAATACATGCGAAATGGGACTGGAGGCAAAGACATCGATTGGGAGGATATTGTAGTTGTGCAAGCAACAGATGATGAGGCTGGTATTTGTATGGAAGGAGGAATAAGAAATATCTAGGGGTGAAAGCACTTGAAATTTTGTGATTAATTTTCTGAAGGAGGGTGTAATAACGGAGATGAAGCAGTATAGCATAATGATAGGTTTTATTATGACATGGTGAATGGTACTGCCATGAGTTGATATTAGAGAATTAAAATGGTACAGCAGGTTTGGAGGAGGTCATTATATTATTTCCTGGATTATTGAAGTTTGAGATATTGTAGGATATCCAAATGGATATGTATAGATGGAAGTTGGGTAGAGAAATGTAAAACTCAGAGAAGACCAAGCTAGAGTGGCAGATTTCAGAGTCATCATCCTATATATGCGTCACTTCAAATCATGAGTGAATATGAAGTTATTTGTAAAAGTGTGTAGAATGAGAAGAAAAGCAGAACAAGGGCTGAATCCTGAAGAGCATCAGCATTAATTGGTGGATAGAGAAGTATCCTGCATTTGAGGCTGAGAATGAATGGTAAAAGAAGATAAGTAAACTTGAGTGATGCCAAGATAGAAGAAAGTGAAAGGAATATTTGTGTGATAGTACTTCTAGCAAATGCCACAGAAGACCCCATCGAGATCATTTAAGTGTTCCGTAGAGTTGGTAGCAACAGGAACAATCATGATATTTTTCTGAACAGAGATGCTGTAACAGTGGAGCAGAATCTTGATTGCAGTGGAATTAGGAGTGAAGAGAGGAAAGGAAGCAAGTATACTAAACAAGGATCAATCTTCATGAAGTGAAGGATAAGAAAGAGAGAGCATGGTGGTTGACAACGGTGACACAAATGTTTTATCTTTTTAATTATGGAAGATATTTGAGGCTGTGTAAACACAAAAGAGAAAACATAAGAAAAAAGGAGAGACTGACGATAAAGGAGATAATCTATTAAGCATGATCCAAGAGAAGTAGCAAATGGTTGGGACCAAGGTCCCTGGGGAGAATGGCAAAGAACATTGATGTGGAAGTAGAAGTTAATCATAGAGTAACGTCGAAGGGCTAGCAGTCCGAACTCCTCACCATGGCATCTAAGAATTTACAATGTGTCCCCAGACCACCTTAAAGTCTCACTTTCCATCACTCTGTCCTCCACAAATTTTCACCTCTTTCCTTATCTGCACAATCTGCTTTAACCACCAGAGAACCAAGCCTCCAGAAACATCACACACTTCCATGTTTCCTATGCTGACTTCTTTATCTTGTTTCTCCTTAACTGCCTACCCCATTTCTACCCTTACCCCAGCTTTGCTTAATACCCATCCCCTCGCTGGAGGAGGGGTCGCATGGAGCAATATCCTGGTCATCCTTCAGTCCCATAAAAATGTTCTTTCCAGTGGCTCATCTAGATGCATATGAAAAACGAATACTTCCTTTCCCACATTCCCCTAGATTTGCAGACTATTCTTTCTGATGTTTGCATACCTTGCTAGAATGGGATTTCCATGAGGTCAAGAGGCATGCTTTCTTCATCTCTGAACCTTTGTGTTTAGTACAATGCCTGGAACTCTTTACATTTATAGCAGTTTTTACATTTTGTTGAATGACTGGGTGAAAAGCTGCAGCATCTGTGTTCAAGATGGAAGCCTTGATGTCTCCTCTTAAAATTATTCCTCTAACTATTTAGACATATTCTACAGCTTGGAAACAAAAAAAAATCTTACTAATATTTAGATCCCCTTGGAATTCTACATGATGGATGATCCTCTCTTGCGTCTTCTCATATTACTTCATGACATTGAGTTGAATAACAGCAGCGTATGTTTAATTAATAAAATATGCAAATAGTTTGTGTCATCTTTCAGCTTACAAATCAGAATGAATAATTGTTATGTTTAAAGTATTTGGTTGTGTATCTTTCTTCAAATGACTCTTGCCTCAAAAATTAGCTATATATCTGACAGCTCTGTCTACTGCTCAAAAGTTCATCGCCAGGCATACAGGTACCAGTAAGAATAGACCTTCCTTGCCATACGTTAGATCCTCAGACCTTATTCATCTTACAGCTGAAAGCTTATACCCTTCCCCAACCTCTCCCTATTTTCTCCACCCCCAGCCCCCAGCAACTAGTTTTCTAATCTCTTTTCTATGAGTTTGACTTCTTTTTTAAGATTCTGCACATAAATGATACCACACAATGTTTGTCTTTCTCCATCTGGCTTATTTCGCTTAGCATAATGCCCTCAAAATTCATCCATGTTGTTGCAAATGGCAGGATTTCCTTCTTTCTCATGGCTGAATAATATTCCATTGTGTGTATATACCTCATCTTCTCCATCCATCATCCATTGACAGACACATGGTGACTGTAGTTGATAGCACCATACTCTATAGTTGAAGTTTGCTAAGTGAACAGAACTTAAATGTTCTCACTAAAAAAAGAGAGAGGTAAGTATGTGAGGTGATGGATGAGATAATTACTTCGATGGAGGGAGTCCTTTCATAATGTATACATATATCAAATCTTCATAGTGTACACTTTAAGTATCTTGTAATCTTTTTGTCAATTATACCTCAATAAAGCTGGGAAAAATCTGAAAAAAAGAATAAACTTTCCATCTAAGGAAATTGCAGTCCAGTACATAACACTAGGAAATAACGTGGAAGTGTTCTATTTAGTACAAATTTTGCTACAGAGCAAAGGGTTCCAATTCTAGATTGTTGCCCTGGAGTTTCTTTGTTGGGGAGCTTCCTCAGATGGTTGGGAGTCCTTGTTGGACTTTTCTGATTCCCCATTTAGTTGTTGAGGAGAAGACATATGAAATGTGGGTTGTGACAGGACATCCTGGAGGGGAGTTGGCACCTCCATCTGCCTTTGCGTAGTATCTTGCATGCAGGGCAAGAGAAGAGGCCAGAATACTCCAACACTCTGTGGTCTTGCAAGGGACAAGGTAAGGTTCCTGCTCTTCTGTCCGCTACTTTCTTTGTTCTTTGACAAGTGGTTGGAATACTAACTCGATTGGCTCAGACTTAGGACACATCTTATTGGCCACATTTACCTATTAAATAAGTATGTCTCATTGGCTTCCTACTCCATAGAGCTGGCTAGACAAGAAAGCCAGCAGTTATCTATCTTCGCTCACTTCTTTTCTTTGCATGTCAACATTGATTACTTTAGTTTCTTGTGGCCATGTGGTGGTAAGATTCATTCCTGGAGGAATAATAGATTCCTCCTGGGTCCAGTTTAGCCCACCTGCACAGTTCAGTTTACCAAATAACTGGGTTTTGTGGTTTACCCTACTTAATAATTAAGTGGCATTTGACTTCCCTTTCATTTGTGCCATTTGACTTCCCTTTCATTTGTGCCACTTAGGTATCCCCTCACAGAAGGGACGGCTGGGTCATGACAAGATCCAGGTGTCCCTTGGAACTCTAGACAAAATCACATTGTCTTGAAACCACCCTCTATAGCTTTAAATGCTCCCCTATCAATGGGAAGCAAAAAAACAGATATTTGGTTATAGGTCTACGAATACTGATGTCATTGCATAATCACAACAGCTAGACTGATACACAGTCCATTTTTTCATCTGTCAGATTTTTTCACGTTACATATGACTGATTTGATCATGATCAGCAACTTATATGGGATTCTTCTCCCATACCCATTGCAATAGATTAACAAATATGACCCAATTGAACTGAGTCCCTACACGGAAGTCAGGTCACACTTGCAGACTGTCCTCACACTTGTCATGGGACAGAAGCAGTTACCTGAAAGCCTTTTACAGCGAAGGGAATGGGAATTGATTATCTCTCTTCTGGGAGCAACTGGTAAAAATTGGAGTAATTATTTTATCACATATAACAAAAGCTCTTGAACAGAGCTTTTATTACACTTTAGAGATAATTATCAAGGAAATGCTAAGCTTTCTTCACTAAAGACTTGTAGAAATTATCTTGCTTAGACAGAGCTCTTGCAGAAATAAACAGCATTGCCTTTATGAAATTCTATGTTTCCTTTCAACACTGTAATACTATGCCACATTAATACTTTTATGATTACATTTGATATTACATTTACCATGAAAAATTATAACTTCAAAAACCTATTTTGGGGCCAGCCCTTGTGGCCAAGTGGTTAATTTTGACGGGCTCTGCTTTGGTGGCCTTTGGTTCCTTTGGCACAGACCTACACCACTTATCGGTGGCCATGCTGTGGCAGCAGCCTACATACTAAATAGAGGAAGATTGGCACAGATGTTAGCTCAGGGCTAATCTTCTCAGCAAAAAAAAACAAACAAAAAATCCCCATATTTTCCCCAAATATTTGCAGTAATGGGGATCTGAAATCTGTGTAATCCTTCCCTGATGGTTCCATTACCTGAAGTGCTCAATAAACCAACTGTCTCATTATGCTGATGACTTGATCAACAAAACCACTAACTTTACAAAATGTACAGGTTTATATGTAAATGGAGAGAGACTGTGGATCCAAGATGTTTTAGCCTCTTCATGTGTGTGTGTGTGTGTGTGTGTGTGTGTGTGTGTTGGGAGGTGGGAGGATGATGATCATAAACTTCCACAAGCCATTTATACTGTATCTAAAATAAGAGGTCTGTTTGATTGACACAAATATGTAAAACACACTTCAGGTTTATCTTTGTTTTCTTGGAAAAGAACATACCTGCCTTAGTTTTTGCAATCTTTGAAGTATTTCTTTTCAGAGAGTTAATCACATTTTATGATTGTGTGGTGGCTTTGCAAATTTGCAAGTGGTTGTTACAAATTGTACATTTCACTTCAATTCCAAACCTCAAATCATACATAATCTCTTGGGTTATTCTTATTCTGCAACTTAGCATTTTCTAAAGATTTCCTGCTTTACAAATGCATGGGTGCTTAATATCATGAGAAAAAGTTTTCAGTAAGTTAGATAAGAAGATGAGTAGCATTAACACAACCTTTTGCCATTTGAACCTCTGTTGATTTTATGAAGTCCTTTTGTGCTCATAAACAAAACACTATTGTACTTATCAAATATTCACTTGACTTTTTTCATATCCTCTTCAGCAAAATTTGAAACAATATTCCTTGAGGTTATATAACTTTTTCATACTTAACGTGATATAGTCCAAATATAAAGTTTTTAAACTTCCAAATATTATATTACAACAATCGGTATGACTGAGAAACAAATATAAATAATTCATATGCATGCATATGTATGTATACATGCGATAGATTTATAAAATGATATGAAAATATAGAGATTCTTTGTGCCAATCTGGTGAGTAGGTATACAGTCAGAGAAATGATTTAAATCAATATTATCTTTCCTAACACAAAATCTTACCCAAATCCAGATGATATATTTGGAATGCTGGAAGAAAAAAATGACTATTTGTTTTCTTACATTTGTACACTATCCAGTTCAAGATTGGAAGCAAAAATTATAAACTACTGAGAAATTGCTATGTTGGGTCACAGAGTCTAACCCAAATTACAGACTATCGTTATCTTGATCATCATCCCCTATTTACTAACTAAATTACTTCCAGAAGCCGAATCATTCTTCAGCAGGAAATTAGGCACTTAGAAAGACACATCCATTGTTTAAAATTCCTGAAAGAATTCCACGCCCTGTGGGGGGTGGGGGTGGTATTTTACATGGTGGACATTCAAAGCAAATCCTTGAAGATTCCTCTCTGCTCTGCTCTGCTCTGTTGTGCTCCAGCTCCTCACCAGACATCCTGGATGTATCGAGCCTCTTGGAGAGCTGAACTCATGCCATGCCTCACGAATATGATATATGCAATAATGTGGTCTCTGCAGTTTTCAGTCCTACAGTATTGGGAGAACCTTAGTAATCTTGGGGTACAGTCTCCACATTGTGCTTTGTGCCAGACCTGGATGTAACAACAAAGCTATCTCTTGATGAGTTTTTCCACATCATGGTCATAAACCAGTTCTGCAGCCTGAGTCTCTGAAAATAAAGAACAAGAGAACATATCCACCAAAGAAGAAATGTGGTTTCTGTGCTGCAGAGTTTTGTCAATATTCACTTTTAGATGACTGCACAATGCTGTGTATTTAGAGTAAAATAAGAAATATTCATTTAATTAACAGATGCTGGATATTTGTATATTTGCTGTTATGTAGACCTCTCCAAAAGAGAGGTTTTGATAAGAAGAGTAGTTCTTAGAGAGCACCTTCCTTTTTTCTACATTACTTTTCTCTATAAATTAAAGTTTCATGGGTTTGGGGATAGAGACATGCAGAGAGCTCCACAAAGGTTTTGACTGTGGTGTCATATGATAACATATTTTAGCTTTCAAATATTATGTTTTACTTTGATTGAAAAATTACAGTCTAACATCCTCATGGTCTTCGCTTTTCATCTTCCTTCCTTCTACCTCCCACTCTCCCTCAACCTGGGACCTCCCTGAAGTAGAATAAATTGACATTAAGGATTTTATTTGGTGCCAAGAATGCCTTTCTTTTTTTCCCTTCCTCCTTCCCTCCCATTCTCCCTCTCTCACATTTTTTTCCTGTTTCTTTATTTTAATGTTCACAAGGAGTGGAAAACAAATTTTCTTAACTGTGTATGAATTCAAAGTTTCAAATATTGCCTTTGGAAAAGAAAATGAACTTCTAAGGGTTACACAAAGTTCAATTTGAGCATTTAAAAAGTGTGAAAATGAAGAGTACTGGTTCGCTTTATTCAGATTTGTGTGTGTGTAAAACATCATTTTAGCATCCAATGCAAGCCTATTTGCTGTTTTTTTGCTTGCTTTTTTCTTGCATATCAAGATGATGGGTTCAATAACTCTTGCACCCATCAGTAACAGGCCACAACAGTCAAATAAGTCTTTGGTCTGCCTGCTCTCTCTCTGCTCCATTTGCCCCACCTCAGATACCGTCAATACGAAGACTGAAACACCGCCAACCCTAGATCCAAACGCACTGGATCATTCCTGCAACAGAGAGAAACATCTCAGTGCCCAGTGCGGTCCCTCTGACTTCTGACTTCTCTGGATCCACTGTTGCCTTTTCTAGTGATAAAAAGCAGCTCTTAGGTTCTTATCACGGGTTCCTGCAGAGTTAAGAGGAGAGCACAAGACCTGCATTTTGTCTGCCTCCTGAGTCCTGCAGTCTTGGAAAAAGGTCGTAGATCACCAAAAGCCGGAGTTCCACATCTCCTTTTATTCTTCTCGAAAAATGCTTTCTTTATGTAGCATAACTGCTTGGCCCTCAGGGCAGCCAGCTGTTGCACACTGGTTGAGCAGAGGTCATGAAGGGGTGAGTGGAGCATAGGGAAACCTTTTAATACATATTTTATATACTTCAGATCACTAATGGGAGCTACACAAACATATCAATTTGACTATCTACCCCTGGGGCTATGTTTCTGTTATGAGTTTTCTGGTAAGAATGGATCAAAAACAAAGTCTCTGTTCTTTTAAATACACCTGACTGACTGAAAAAATGCATGTCAGTTTTCTGCACTAGTTTTGCATATTTTAAATTAGACCAAAAAAAAAAAATCAACCTTGGTTTTAGGTACGTCATCAAAAGAGTAAAAAAAGAAAAAATCATTTAAGCAACAGAGAAAAGAAATTTTCTAAGAAGGAAGTAAATGCCATTTATAAAGACAACCTGCCATTAACTTTATTTTTATAGAAGATGTGTCTTATGGCATTATTTTGAAACTGTTCAGATCATGTCAAAGCTGCTGTATTTAAATTAAAAATAAAAAATTCTTAATGTGGGCACATTGAAAAAGCCTAATAATATCCTAATATTTCAATAATATCCCAGTACTTTAACATGTCCCTCAAATTTTACATGTGTTATTTTGTGCTGGGGGATCCTTGTCGCTCTCCATTTTACATGAGAGAAAGCTGTGGCTCAGACACGTGTTAGCATTTAGTCCTGGTCACAGTGTTGGTAAATAGTGGCCCCAAGACTGAGGGAGGGAGGTCTTTTCATGTCGGTGAAACTCTTTTGTGTGTTTGAAATTTATTGATAATCTAAAGTGTTCTTTTTCTCCTTGGTGGAACATTACCACAGGGTCCACAAAAGAAACAGATTAACTCAGAATGGTTTCTTCTAAGACCTTCTCCCTGGACTTGACTGGACTTACCTGCTGGTCTCTGAGCTCTCTCACAGCAAGACTGAATGAGCCCCAGCGGCTCATGAAATTGAAAGGATTATGAAGTGCTGCATCAGAAAAGGAGCAAGAAATCTGAGAAGCATCTCTTAGCTGCAACACGCCAATAAATAGGAATCCAGTGCTTTTCTGACTCTGCTAGCAGCCGCAGGCTCTCATGAGTATAAAGCTTTGTTAGACACACTGAATTTGGTTCAGCCCTGCTGCTCAGTTGGATGCAAATCGTAAGAGAAACATACAAAGTGTAAGAAGTATGACCCTCTACAGCAAGACGGTAACCATAAAAGGAGAGGACGCTAAGCAGCTCGTGCTTTTCAAAAGAATGCAAACTTCAAATGAGAAAGAAGATGCCAATATGTGGTAGCTTTTTTGAAAATGGGAGTGTGCAGGTATGTGACAATAAAAGAAAATAACACAACACAAAACACAAGAAATCTTGGTGATTCTTCAATTCAAATTTACCCAATGGCTCTGGTAAAAATATGGTGCCATGTTGAATTGGTAATGCAATTGGAATGAAAACTCATGACTAGTGTTTTATGTATTTTGTTGAGTTCACTAAACGTCAGTGACTGTCGATCAAATCGTTTTTATCACTTCTGCTGCAAATTCTCAATTTATACAAATTCTTGCATTTCTTCTTCTCTGTCTTTCTGTCTTTTTTAGTACCCTATAGCCATACTAAAAATAGTAAAAGGCAAAATGAAAGAAAATGAAAATAATTTCAAATCCAAATGTATTGTTATTTTCAAGGGAAATTCCAAAAAGTAGAAGCAAGAGAGAAATTTCTCTCCATTGTGTGTATATTTGTTCATAATATTCTGATCAAAACATACTAAAACTGACATATACTATTTTTAAAAAGAATAATACAGAAACTGTTACCAAAACCAAAGTGGATTCGCCTCCTGGTGAGTTAAATCAGACTCTCCACCAGAAGTAGTCATCTCACAAAGTAAAGTATATTCACAGCCAATAGGAGACCATGAGGAATCATTTCCAGAGTCACAGAGTCCCAATTCACAAAGTAAAGTATATTCACAGCAAATAGGAGACCATGAGGAATCATTTCCAAAGTCATGGCGTCCCCATGCAAAGGGGAGCAGGGACCTTATGTTTCGGATGGGGAATGAATATTCTACAGGGAGAGGTGGGTATTCACCTGCGCAGGCTCAGTTGGAAAACATGCGTCCACATACACTGCAGGTTATGGTAATAAGCCCTAAACTCCTCCTGGAGAGATCTCAGAGTTAAAAATAAGGCAAAGGTCATAGGCAGAGCTCTCGTGGGGAGGCTTGGTCTGGTTCAGGGTGGTTGGCAATTGCATCTCCTTAAAGTAAGGGAAAAAAAAACAATTTGTAAAAACAAATGCTTCCAAACCTGCCCCTGAGTTCCTCAGGGCAGTTAGCTGGTGACAAAACAAGAAGGTGAGTTGTTTAAAGGAAATGGACAAACTTGTCTTCCAGGAAAACCACACTTAAGAGGTGAAGTGTTATAAGGCAAGCGGCATGACTCGTACAGTCTGAGCTGCAGAATCTATTAGCTCTGCCTGCTCCTGTCTCAGGGACTTGGGGCAATCACTAAATCCCTTTGAGCCTTGTTTACAATATCCCTTAAAAAGGGGGAGTTAGTCCATACAATAGTGTTGACTGTGAGGCTACGCTGATGTGTGATTCTATTATTACTGATTATCAAGAGATATCTGAACTCCCATATGCCAATGGCCAGAAAATCTAAAGAAAATAAGTCACCAGCCTCATGGTTATTGGTATTTTAGAAGCACTAGTTACAGCATTCTTGCCTCTTAACAACACAACTTCTTGCTCCATTCCCATAGTTTGGTGACAGAGGTTGTGAGTTATTCCTGGCACCTTCTTGGAGGTATTTCCAAAAAGTCAATGGGTGGAAAGTGCTCTGAGGAAGCCCACCCTCACCTCATAACCCTTCTCCAGAAAAGTAACAAGTGCTCACAGCTCTGTCCTACTCACGCCCGCTCTCAAAACCCATGTCTACTTCACCTGTGATCACTAGAGAAGGTTTTGCTTCCTGGACCTTCTGAGATCCCCTGTCACTTATTCCCTTCGCTATCTGGCACACTGTGAGATTTCGATGGAGCTCCCTTTCCATGATCCAGACTCTAGATAGTAGAGGTTTTCCAGGGGCCACTCTGCTTAGCTCCTACTGCTGTGCATGTTCCAAATGGCCAAATCATTTCAGTGCAAATATGAGACACTGTTTTCCTGTGTGGGTGTGGGTGTAGGCCATTAGAAATAGAAAAAGCGAGGGGTCATTTTTTTAAAAAGCAACTGAAATGAGAAAATAGTATTGAAATCTGGTTGGAATTATGAAATAGACCTACAGAGGAAATTCTAATTTAAAGGGCCATCTGTCCCATTTTTAGAGCCTTGGAAACGCACGCGTTTCATAAGGCCTCTGAATGTACCTCTCTCCCTGTCTGATGGAGCTTGACTGGCAGCTGCTGACTCCCTCCTACACGAGTTGCACATAGTTAGAGGAATGTTAATTATTGCCTGTAATCTGTGCAGTATCCTGGAGAAAATAACCAGGGTAACTACCCTCGTTTAGGAAACATAGACATTTAGAGATTTAAGTGCCACACTCAAGGGTATGGTCGTTTTGTGGGCACCTGTATGGGCAAGAATGTGGACCCTCCTGTCTTCCCCTCCCCCGTAAGCTCCTGAGACATAGATTCAGGGAGTTAGAGAATGTCACTGCTGATGCTTTAGTGCTCTTAGCTAGCATCTATTCTTTTCACAGATAAGGAATCTGAGGCTTGGAGAAGCTTGAGTCATTTGCCTGGTTTAACCCAGATAGTAAACATGTAAAGGAGACGCAGAAGAAAAAAATTCAGAATTTTTACCTTAAGAAGAGTTCTTCCTTAAAATTTTTAATTAGTTTTAGTATTTCCTGTTGACATTAAAATTTACTCATCCTTTCCGCCTATCTCGTTGGAATCTACAACACGGATAAAATTGATTCCCTGTATCTTGTAGATACTGAAACCCAGTTCCCTACGTACATTCTCCACTCTGAGGGGGATAGCTGTTTCTATCCTTGTCATCCTGAACTTTTTTAGCGTTCTTTAAGACATGATAAATTAGGGAACAAAAGGAACTCCTTCTATATGACAGCAGCAGTTTTGAGAGGCCGGACATGCACCTCCGACTCGAGGCTGAGTTATTGTAAGAAAAACAGAAAAGGAAGGAAGAAGGTTTTAATTTCCCACTGTTGAAGACAGTTTGTCAGGACAAGAGACAGACACACAGAACGTGCACAGACTTGTACTTCTATTCAGCAAGGAATAGGGCAAGGGTTTCACCATGTTGTCTTCAAAGCATTGCCTGGAATACAAAATGACATGCTGTTTCTGGAATACAATTTTGTTTGAAAGCCAAGAAAAGGTGATAGGTTTTTAATGCACATTTGGGTGTCTTCAAGCTCTCCTTCTGTAACCAGAATGGAGATGTTCCTGAAAAGCTGTCTACAGAGAAAAAACCAATCTGGTTAAAATTCCATTATGTTTTTCTTTGGCCTGCATTGTATAATTGAAGATGTCTCCAAAACAGAAACAGATCGTTGCTTCTGGTAGGGGAAGAAAGAAAGCATACATCAGACTACAGAGAAATCGAGAAAAAAAGAACTCATTGCCACTGCATAGTTTTTACCCACAAAGTTTCTGCTTTCTGTGCCTCCTTCAGTCAACCTTTCTGTCTTTCTGCCACGAGAGACATCTTCCTAAATTGATCGGATGTAGTTTTTAGTCTCAAAATCCTTTGGTTTCCTTCTTTTTAATAGAAAATTCAAACTCAGTCCTACTTTTTCTCCATCTCTCTTCCTTCTCTGATTGTCAAATCACTTTGACCCAATAAGTCTTGCTTAAGTTTACTTTTAATTCCATGGGTGTTTGACGCAAGTTTTCTCCTTTACCTGGGCTGCTCCATCTGTTCTTTCAAAGTTCTTTCCATCCTTCAAAGTGTAGCTCAGGTCCTAGATCTTCCAGCAGTATGTCTCTAATTTTCTTGCATGAAATTGATATGGCCACCTAGTCAAAACCAGCCACATGGGTATGTGACATAGGCAGTCACACGGGGCCCTGTGCTGAAACACAGCCCGCGCTTGGTTTAATGCTCTGCTGTTGCCATCTTGAATATGAACAAGGGGCTCTGCGTTTTCATTTTGCGCTGGGTCTGCAAATTATACTGCTGACCTTCTTCCATTACTCCTAAAGTTTGCAATTTTATGCCTCTGCTCCAACAATTATCATCCACACTGTTGCTTTGAAGTTATTTTTGTGCGTATCTACTCCCACTAGAGAGAGCACTCCAGGAATTAGACATCTCATTTGTCGGGTTTCCACAAGTACCTGGAAGAGCAGTTTGCACAGAGTAAAGGTGTTGACAAGAAGGCGAGAATACCGCTCAGAGTTCTTCAAGAAAGAACTGAATAAAACCAACATCTATTGAGAATAATGATAAAAAAGCTAAAAAGTTGTGTGTACTTAGTACGCACGAATCATTGTGCTTTCTCATTGTACAAGCAAATCTAACCTGGTACTCAAAACATCGGAAATACGTACTATTACGACTTCGTTTTCCAGATGAGGAAATTGGGGTTTATGGAGGGAAGAGGTCAGAGGTCACACAGTAACTGGCAGAACCAAGATCAGAGTCAGGCCTGGCTTGTATAAAGCTGATGAGTCTATGTTCTTAACTCATAGGGAATTGCATAATTTTCAAGCAATAAAAACCTAAGTATGTTCTTACTAGAACCAAGGCCAGGTCAAAAAAGTTGGCCTCCCTAGCTGTCCTGCCTACGCACAGCCAGACTTTAAAGTTGTCAAACCAGTTTCTAATAAGAAAACAGTTTTCTTATTAATTCTAATTAAGAAAACAATAGTTTATGCAAACATTTTGCTAAGTCTGCCTCCAGCCCCCCAGCCCTTCCTTCAACAAACATACTATCTTTGTACATAAAAGTTATTTTTTAGTCATAAAATTTTATAAGTAGAGAAAAATTGTTTCAGACCATGAACGACAGAAAATCTAAGGAGAGTGGAATGTTGTGGAATCAGCTGAGCGAGCAAATCCAGTGGGAAGGCAATCCATGCCAGCCGTCCACACAAGGGAGCTCAGATCCATAACGAAGGCTGTGGTTTTCCATCCTCTTTGAAGGATTCATAACTACACCAAATTCAGGGAGACCCATTACCAAGGATTAGTGTAAAAAGACATTTTACTGAGTTGAGCGCATTAGCAGTTTTTACTCACTTATTGTTAAAATTATATGTTTCGTATAATTAACAAAGCAGGCCTTCTGTTTGACGGCTTCATCCAAATGTATACCATGGACGGGATGCAGACAATGCTTTGAAGATGTTTCTTTAAGAATTTGCATTAAACACGTCAAGATATTTCCAAACACAATATCCATATGCTATATCCCTGAATATGTGTTATTTTCTTTAACACAAGAGAGATTTTTCCATAAAAACCTCATTGGGTCTGTCTTTAATGTTTTTAAGCTAATTAAGTGTTCGGAAGTTTGAGTCATTTTGCAACTGTTATCCACTTCAGTTGTTTTCAGTACAAGATGCAGCTTTTGCTCCTTCATTCTGGAAGGTCCATTATTACCACATCCTGGAGCTTCCTGGAGCCCTGAGTTGTTTTCGACAGGATTTTTAAAAGTTTTAAATGAATTGCATCTCCTCTTCCCACCCCTAAAAGAGCATAATTATCAAGAAATGAGAGGTTTGGTGTTCTACTTGGGCAAAAAGGTGTACTGACACAGCATATGTCCCCTTTCACAAAGTTGTTCTACCTAGATGCATGCTTCTCAATCCATGAAAATCAAAGTTCCCTTTAGATATTGATTCCTAAGTAACTCAAATGACAAGCTACCCTAGAGTGTCATGTTTCCCTTTTGGCCTTGTTGAGTATCTCTTTAATCCTAATTTTGGAAACTTAAAATCATGCATATAGGGGCCGGCCCAGTGGCGCAGAGGTTAAGTTCGCACGTTCCGCTTCTTGGCGGCCCGGGGTTTGCCAGTTTGGATCCCGGGTGCGGACATGGCACCGCTTGGCAAAAGCCGTGCTTTGGTAGGCATCACATGTATAAAATAGAGGAAGATGCGCATGGATGTTGGCTCAGGGCTGGTCTTCCTCAGCAAAAAGAGGAGGATTGGCAGTAGTTAGCTCAGGGCTAATCTTCCTCAAAAAAAAAAAAAAAAAAAATCATGCTTATAATGACTGATGATGGGTAACCGTTATCAAGATATGATTCTTATACTGTATAAATGTTGACTTTGTTTTCAATGAAGAATTATAAAAAGCATCAAATCTCTTTCTTACCCAAGACTTGTTCTAGGAGGTTTGTAGTTTTTCTAGTTGACTAATCATTTTGGAAATACAGACTTTTTTACTACAAAAATGAAATTTATTGGACTTCCAGTTGAGATTGTAAACAGGTCATAAGGCACTAGTAAAAACTGCCATATAAAGAACAGCTATAATTGAATATATTTTTGTTAATGCCAAACCAGTTGTAATCCAATTTATATCTACATTTTAAGATGACAATATGAAGTTCAAAGATCTATTTCCCAACTAGACGTTGAGTAACTCATGTGTCACCTTGACAACGCATTATTTGAGGGAAATCTGTTGTAACAAATGAGAACAAAACCCGGATTCTTTAGACCCAGAAATGAAAAACACTTAAAATCTGTAAGTATGTTGTAAGAATCATCCAGAGACAGAGAGAAGAGAACTTGCATCTTATTCAACATCCATCTGGTATTCTTCAAGGCACTACAGATGTTAATTAACTTAACCTTCACAGAACGAAAGGGCAGGAATCTTCATTCTCTTTGCAGGTAGAGAAACTGAAGCTGAAACTGCTACTTGCCCAAGATAGGACAGTAAATCTGGTTTATCTAATTCCAAAACTTACGTTCTTCTCACCACACAATGGCAAGAATCATTTTGACCTTAAAATTGCTTCGAGTTTTTCAGCACATTGATCTTTACCTTCACGAGTCAATGAGAAATGTGATATTCTCTACGTGTTAATTCTTACATGGCAGATAATAATTTTTATTTATTTATCTATGAATTCTTTAATGGCAAAATTTACGATAATAATCTGGACATAATGAGGGATGACTCCTTTTAGCTGTCCTTGCAAAAATTCAGACACAATTTCTCTTTAATGTCTACATTCTTCTTCTATAGGTGATATTTAAATGGAAGTTATCTGCAGGTAATACTGGGGATCAGTTTGTGCCACAAGGCAAAAGAAATCGAGCGTATTAGGAGAAAGGTTAACCGTCACGTTCGTTAACCCCAACTTTTGCACCAGGTTTATTATCACCTTGGAAATGGAACCTGCAGAATCAATTTCAAATATCAGAGCAGAACACACACTCTGCAGGGAACTCATAAAAGAAAGCGGAGAAGGCAGTAGCTTTACAGTTAGGAAAAACCACAATTTTGATCGTGCGTGGAGAACATCAAATTAAACCTGGTCCTTGGTATTGACTCAGCAGCGTTACAGCTTCTCCCAACATTCCGGCTGAAGTTTAATCTTCTGTGAACTCCCTGGAGGGAGGCCTTTCCTCCTGTGGCACCCTCGCTGGCAATGCAGAATTGAACAGGTGCCGGCTTCAGGGGAAGCTTATGATTACTTTCTTCAAATGTGCAAAATAATGCTTAGAGGAAAGTGCCTCATAGAGAGCTTATCATTTGAAAAAAATCAAGAGGAATGAAGTTTACAAAATTTCTTCTTTTCCTACTAACAAATCTCATGTTTGATGAAAAGTTCATTTTAGAAGGATTTTTTTGATGTTCTTGGCTTGGTCTTCAGTTCTCTGACAAAAGCTTATTCTCATCTGCTTCCTTGTCCCTTTTATTTCTGCACGGCTCTGTGTTACAGACCCCCAGGGGGGTTTCACTGTGTGTCCCCTGAGTGGTCTGTAGCACGCTGCTTCCACTACACCCAGGCTGAGGGCATGAGAGATTGCTCTCTATGTATAGGAAGGTTGGAGGCAGAGAGGGGAATGTTGAGAAGGGCAAAGTTGTCAGAGTGGGTTGGAAAAGGTGGCCAACTTTCTAACCATTGACAGACCCCAGGTGTACTCTGGAAATCCAGGATTTAATATCATGGCACAGGTGCCAAGAAATAGCCCCTTCTGATACCTCAGGGGTAGGCCAGCTATTTGGGGGTCATTATTTCATCATGCGGTTAGTGTCAAGAATTTACATTTTAGGTGGATATAGTTGTCATAATGTCACAGTATCTGGGGACAGCAGACTTGTTGAATAAATGAGAAAGGATATGAATTCCATAGAAAAAAATGCAGACTTCTATAGGTAGGACTAAGAGATAGTCTTTGACTATGCAAAAAGCTCAGCAAAGCCCGAACAACTAAATGGAGCTGACCTCTCCTGATGGCCTACTGTGTGCTTGGCTTCATGCCAGACAGTTTACACAGATGATTTATTTAAATACTGACAGTCATCCTACAAATAGCTCCTGGGAGCCAAACTCGGCTGTAATGATCCCCAGTGATCCTCGCCTCCTAGTATTTGTGCCTTTGCGTAGTCTCCTCTCACAGGGAATAAGGCTACCTGTGTAACTAGCAGGATATTGTAGAAATGCTGGTGTGTGACTTCTGAGGCTAGATGGTACAAGGCATATGGCTTCTGCCTTGCTTACTCCTGGATCGCTTTCCTAGCTGCCACGACGTAAGGACACTCAAGCCGTCCTCCGAAGAAGACCACATGCTGTCAACAACGTGCACTACCTTGCCAAGCACATCAGTGAGCCACCCAGGAAGCAACCCTCCGGCCCCAGTTAAACCTTCAGATGACTGCAATTCTGACCAAGTTCCTGACTGCAACCTCATGAGAGACCTTGACGAGTAGACCCTTCTTCTAGCAATCCAGCCAAACCACTCCCAGATCCCCGACCCATAAAAATTCTGCGGAATAATACATTTTTATTGTTTAATTGTTTATTTTAAGTCACTAAATTTGGGGGTCATTTATTACATGGCAGTAGATAACTAATAAAACTTTTATTACTCTTATTTACAGATGAGGAAATAAAAGCTATGAGAGCTAAAATTACAAAATACGAATACTTCTCTTTAGTGAGCACCTGCCACTGAGGACTTAGACCATAGAGATTGGCTGAAGCATGACACAGGCGCCAGGAAGGAAGAAGCCAGTGGCGGTTGAAGAGGCAGAGTTCATTTATTCATTCATTCAACAAATAATTCTTGAGCATCCACTATGTGCCAGGGACTGAAGATGCAGCAATGACCAACATAGACAAAATTCCCTGCCTTCTGAGAGCTTACATTTTAGTGATGGGTGATTGATAATAAAAAGCACGTAACAAGGTAAATTATGAAATATAATGGAAGTTGAAGGAGAGGCAAGTATAGGGAAGAGCAAGATCCTGAGAAACGTTTCTGCCGTTCCTTCCTTCCTGAACAAAGCATCTCATGGCAAAGCCCTCTCTCTGAGGTTGTCTGAATGAACTGCTCTGTCCTGAAACATGAACCACGTTAGACAGGGATCATTTTTGCCTTTTGTACACTCATGGATCCCATGTGCCTAGAGCTAAGCCTGGCGCATAATATGTGTTTAGTAAACACTGATTGCAGGGTCTAAACTTCTCAGAAGAATGCAATTTTTAGTGACTTTAGCTGTCTAAAGGGTTCAACATTCTAAAGCTGTTTTAGAGTGAGCATGTTATTTAAAGGTGATTTCTGCCAGTGTAACTCCTTTTCCATTCCCAATAGAACAAAATTCAGTGTGTAATAAATTGGATTTTCTTCTCAATGGCCATGCTAGAAATTAATTTGAGTATGCAAGATGTTACATTCTAAAACCAATGTACTCAACAGGCAGTAAGGATTCCAGGATCCTCCTAGAATCGAAATATGAGTTATGTTATAAGATACCAAAGAGAAATCCGTGAGCCAAAGAAGAAATCAGTCTGATCAGCCACACCTACTAAATACAGGTATCCTTCGTCTGCTTAGTTCTCCCAAAGATCTGTGGTAGCTGCGAGAACACGTCTGACACGTTACTGGGGAGACTAGGGACCTAAGGCTTCACAATCACAGCTACTCTGTTTAGATGCACAAGAGAGTCTCCTTTAAAACCTTATGCTCTCAAAAAAATAAATTCTACATTTGTAAAAGGGAGAAATTAAGCACTGATTATTTGTTGATTAAAAAGATGTATTACACTATAAAACGTTAATACTCAGGATAGCCTCAAATATCAAGATGTCCAATCCCCCGCCCCCAGAGAGATGAAATGACTGTCTCTAGCCACACTAGCATGAGCAAGTGCTCCCCCTACATCCCCGGGCTTAAGACAGGCTCTTTTAAGGCTCCTTCTTGTACATATTGTGTTTCTTTGAATAATCCAGATACTGTCACATATTATGACTTGTGGGAGTAAATTCCCATGGGGCTGTAATTTAGATGGCACAGCAGGCAGTATTGCATAGCAATTTAGAACTTGGGTTCTAGAATCTGATGATCAGGTCTCAAACACTAACTTTACCATTTGCTAGGCAAAATTAATTGGGTAATTTGGGCAAATTATTCAATCTTTCTAAATCTCAGTTTACTCACCTGTAACATAGAGATTAAAAAAAAGTACATATCTCATGGGGGTTGTGAGGATTAAGCAAGACATCATAGGTCTAGTGTTAGCTTAGCTTTTTAGCACACATAGAACTCTTCTGTTATAAACTATTATTATTCTTGTTGTAATCAAGATTCTCCATATGGTTAAGACTACCAACATGGATGATAACTAGATTGTTGTGGTGATCATTTCACAATATATACAAATATAGAATCATTATATTGTACACCTGCAACTAATATAACATTATATGTCAATTACATCTCAATTAAAAAAAGCATTATCAATATCATTAGAATGCCCTGAAGTCTAAGAGACAATGAGATGCTCACTATGAATTTTCAGTTTCCCAAAAGAGACCAAAGCAGGTTAGTCCAATTGTTGGGACCCAGGATTTATGTCCCCGTATGGAGGCAGAGACAGAGATGGGGAAGGAGGTGTCTGAGGCCTTGGCCTCTTTCCCAAGCCACTCCACGTAATCAGAATAAAAACAATGTGCTTGTTAGACAAATTCAGCATCAAAGCAGGTCCCTAAGCTCCCCTTTCCTATCAGTATGCCATTTCCAAGCCACACAGAAGTAAAAACTTGTACTGACAGTCCTCAGAAGGAAGGTCAGGAAAAGTGACTGGGTGTCTCTTTGGTGATATTTTATAGTTCAAACCGGCTTTGGCAACAGAGGGTTGTGTTCATGGGGCATGAAGACCCAGTTTCTGAGCTTAGGGGCAGGAATGCACGAGTCTAGGCTCCAGAAAGAAAAGTGAGAAAGCTTCAAACCCAGAAGAGTCCATCAGATTCCACTACACAGAGGCTGATGGAGGTACAAGATCCTCAGAGTGTGAACCTCCCATTGGATATGAACAGGATGCATGGTGTACGCCTGTATTGAAGGGAGAGACAGTATTCAGACTTTGAAACGCAGGTTTAACGACGACTTTCCTTTCAAGGGTAGGCATTATTGGGATTGGAAGTGCTTGCGCCTAGGAAGCAGCATGCAGGTGGATTTAACAACAGCAACTAAAGCTGAACCCCTGGAAATAAGGATGAAAAAGCTTTCCCTCCCTCAGATAGGATGATTCAGAAACTTGATGAGGTGTGTGGGTGTGTGTTTGTAAGTGGGTTTGTATGTGTACAAATGTGACAGTATGCTTTCGCTTCATGGAAGAGAGGTTGCTGGTCAATCCCTCATTGGAAAAGTAGTTTGGGGTAAAACACAAACCAAGACAGCGAGGCAGAAGAGCTTACATTTACTTTTATGCATATAACATGTGGCTTGTCTTATTTAGGGATATTTATCAATATCCCTATGCATCTATTGGAAAAAGTGAGATTCATTTGTATACCATAGGTCATATATGTGCTCAAATATGCACCATTTATAGATCTTTAAATGTGTCCACATCTATGAGTGACAATGTTTGACTACTAAATATTTACATCTCTAATGGTATCAGAATGGGGTATATCTGTATATGTTTGTGGCTGGCGGAACAACGGCCTCTAAAAAATGTCCCTGTCTTAATCCCTGTGACGTTTGAATATGTTAAATGGTGTGGCAAATGGGAATTAAGGTAGCAGATGAAATGAAATTTGCTAATCTGCTGATTTTAAGATAGATTATCCTGGATTATCTAGGTGAGCCCAATATAATCACAAAGGTTCTTCAATCAGAAGAGGGAGGCAGAGGACTCAGTGTCAGCGATAGGAGGTGAGAAAGCCTCAGCCTCGACTGCCCATCGCTGGCTTGAAGATGGAAAGGAACCATGAGCCAAGGAATAGGGAAGCTTCTAGAAGCCGGAAGAGGCAAGGAAACATTCTCCCCTAGAACCTCCAGAAAGGAACAAAGGCCTTCTGACACTTTGATTTCAGCCCAGAGAGACCATTTCAGACTTCTGACCGCTAGAACCCTTAAGACAATAAATTCGTGTTGTTTAACTTCATGCAAAGTTTTTACAGCAGCAATGGAAAACTAACACAGTGCTATATGCATTTTTAAATTTTACGAAAACACAAATGATTTCAAAAAGTGAAAAATTCGGGAGATGCTTTAGCTCATGGTCTGAGAAGTTCCATCTGGAAGTCAGATCACAGGAACAATGCTTTTCACTCCATCCAACATCATCATAAATAATACTTATGTTATCTCGGTTGTACTCGCTGACGCCTGGCAAAGCTGCACACCATGCCATATATTTCCTAAACAGCAACATTTAGAGCAATCGTTTCCATTTAAATGCTACTTTCTACAACCATTTGTTTCTTTTTTCTTTCTTTAATGCATTTTAATTAAAGGTAAGAAGAGAATAAAAAGGAGATGGGAGAAGGAAGACAGCTGTAACGTGTAACGTAAGATATTGCAGTCTGAAGCCTTGTGCTAAGTTTGAAGGTAGAAAAACAGTGGTTATAGATATATTTCTAAATAGAATGCTTCATAAATCCCAGCTTTGAACATGAGACTTTATGGAAGTCAAAAAAGATACTGATTCTTTGTGGAAGTACACTGATTTTTCTTGATGTTTAATTAATTCTAACGATAGAAGTCCCAGTCATAAATGCTCGTTCAACAGAGCGACATTTTATTTAAAAAATATAAATAATTGCACAAATAATTTTTGGGTAAATGCTTGCAGTTATTAATAGCAGTGCCAATTTTGAACATAATATTTGAATGCACAAGATTACTTGTCTTCACCAAACAAGGAGAAAAATTGCAAAATCAAACAGTCAATATGAGAACTTAAACTCTACAAAGGATAGTCAGTTTAGTACCGGCTTCCTTTGGAGACTCTGCTGTATTTAGACCAGCCGGAAGGTGCTCAAAGAAAGCAAACGCATTCTAACATTAGCATAAGCAAAACAAGTCTACCTCAAAAGCATTCTACTGTAAAAGGTCTCTGAGTCATGCACTGCTTTATCATTAGTGTCTTTTAGTTATTATGCGGGATCATAAAACCTGTTAGAGAAATTACTAGTAAACTGTAGAAGTCAATAGCAAAACTAGAATAAATAATATCACGCTTCCTATATCATTAAGCTAACAGAAAAGACTATTTGCGGGAATTGCAGTAACTGCTGCTGCATTATTGTCACTCATTATTAATAGTAATAATTTTCTTGCCGTATAACTAGTAGCTAGCCTTGTATTTTAAAATACAGTAAGTCCCACTGCTCCCTGTCTACCCCATATGTAATTCCACTATTTCCTGATCTTCCATTCTTCTTTCTATGGTAAATTCCACTTAAGCCTTTCAACACCTTTATGGAAATTAATTCTTACTGAATAGAGTTGAGGGAGTTATTTTTTTCTTTATACAATAAATATGTACACATACGAAGCTGAAGCAAACATACGCACTTCAGTTAAATTATTTAGCAGTCAAAGGGGGAAATAACACATGAACTTAATATTAAGAGTGAAGTTACTTAGAGTGAGAGAAACTTGAATTTCAATCTCACTCCACTCTTGTCAAATTGTATGGTATAGGGCAAATTACTTACTGTATTTGAGACAGTTTTTTTCTTGGTCAAAAGGTCAAAATCATCGCCCGCCTCGTAGGTTTGATGTATTACATATGTTCATCTAAATTGGATGCTGTGCACTGTCTTCCTAAAAGTGCCTGACCCCGGAACTTCTTCTTTCCCACAAGAACCCTGCTTTGAGTCAGGGACTTTGATCTTAGGATAAGTGGACCCAGCACCTGTTCTAGCATGTCCTAGGAGTAGGTATGCCCACATCCACTGGGCAATGATGTATAAGGGGGAGACTTCTCGGACCCTCTTACAAAGAGGGAAAGGGACAAGGAGACTCTTTTTCTTCCATGCTGTTGCCTGCTTCCTGCCTTTGCACACTATTGCACGAGAACATTGTGCCTAGGATGGCTGCTGCACCTAGTGACTGAGAAGGCAAGGTCAGGAGAGATCCCAGCAACTACCTACTCCCAGAATGACTATGGGGGAAGGCCCTTCTTGTTTCAGGACTGTAGGTAGAGTATTCTGGTATTTTCGGCTGATCCCGTATCTTGTAGCGATTCACGGGTGATTAGTCCAACATGTATTCTTAATGTTGTCTTAATACAGTATAAAGTATGTCACAAGAGGTATTGATAATACGTTTTGGCAAGTTCCCCAATGGAAGGGAGAATTCCAATAGAGAAGATCATGGAGGACTTCATGGAGGAGAGCTCAATCTCATTGGACTTTATGGGCTTTCAGTTGTTGAGCATGGAAAGGTTGGAAAGGGGACATGATGGAGTTTCATTTTGAGGGAGAAAATCCTTCCCCACAGGTCCTAGTAATGGTCCAAGCCTCAGGGTAACTCGAGGGGAGCAAATGAGATATGTGAAAATTTGGAAGCTCTTCCTAGTGTATTATCACTGAGTTATCTAGAGACGTAGACCAAAGCAAGCCGAGGTTTATTTTGGCTTCATTTAAAACAATATTTTGATAACTGATTCTAACACTTTCCAACATACGTGGTTTTGCTTCTGCATTGAGTTATTTTCTGGTTTTGTTTTTTCTAAGGATAAAATTCATTAATTTAGTTTGTCAACTGGTAAAACATATGTATTGGCCAGGGCTTATTTTTTGTCTTTCAAAGTACTCAAAGTATTATGATTTGTGTCAACATGCACAGCCAGTTTGAAAGAATCAGTGATTCTCAGGACTTACACAACCTGCCACCTAATTTCAATAGCTTAGTTGAAATCAAGCTGTGGTCACCACTAAGGAACACACGTTGTAGATAGAACAGGGGACAAATGGGCCGAGAAGGAATGAGGATGTGTACCTCATCTCTGATTATTCCACAGCATAGGCTGGGCATGGCTGCTTTCCATGCACAAAGCATCCTCCATGGCAGCTAACATTAGAGAGTAGAACACTTGGCCCCAGGATGAGCCCCTCCCCACAACATATTACAGGCTAGCCTAAAATTGACTAGGGCATATCTAGTTTCTCTAAGCAGCAAGAGATGTATGGAAGGCTCTTTGGGGCCCAGAACAGAGCCAGGGAGCGTGAGATCACTCTAGCTCTTGATTCCCTAATATTCCGTGGCTGGGCTGGAACAAAATCCGAAATCCCAAAATGGGCCTTGTTCACTGTCACACAGCATCTCATCACCATGTCATCTATTTTGGAACATTTCAGTTCTTCTTCAACCTTTTCCAAAATGTTCATCTTTTTACGTTTTTCCAATCAACATTTTTAGAATGTTTCTATATTTTGTGGAAGTCTATTTTCGAAAGACCTATCTTTGATTACCTTGAATAGTTAGAAATAGAAATAATTTTGAAAAGAAATTACAGAGTACCTAAGAATAGACAAGGATTTGGCAGTTATTAAATACTATGTCGGGTAATGATGATTTTGTTAGGTGGTGTTATGAGGTAATAATATTAGGTCCTATTATTTTGCAAGTGGGTGATTTGTTTAGAGTTACATCTTAGTAAGAGGCGAGTTAGGATCTGACTTAGTTCTGCCCTTTTCTCCATATCATGCAACTACTACAGCTCAGTGCTTACCACATTGGGTGGGGACAGTGAAAATAAAAACAGAGAAAGAAGAAAAAAAGACTACAGCTTAAATTCAATCAAATATCTGATTTTTAATCAAAGGAAGTCATAAGAGATCAGTATAGAGGAATCATTTGATTGTTGTCAAAATAATTGACCTTTTTTTGTTTTTTTTAAGGCCGTGGTTTTTAAATACTCAGTGAAAGAAAAGTTGAGTGATACACTGGCATGAGAATAGAATGTTCTCTAGCTAATATATTTACCTTTAAATAGAAAACAGATGCAACCGTTGTGGCTTGCATGTCTACTATGAAGCAGGCCATTGTTACATATGAAGATAGAGATATAGTGCTGGCCATTACTTGAATGTATTATGTTCCTACATTGTGAAGTATAATTTTTCACAGTATTTTGAAACAGGGGAAATAGGTATTAATCTAAGACCAGAAAATATATATTTGGGATCATTTCTCACTTCCTAACACTGACAATTAAGGCATGAGATAATTAATGATTTTAGAAGAATAATCAATATTTAGTTTAAGAGAGTTTTCAAATAAAGAATATTTTAGGCTTTAAAAATTACTGTTGTTTAAATTTTTTAAAATGAAATGCAGCATTTAAAAATAATGTGATTTTCCTTTCAGTTTTTGGATTGCATTATTTTTGAATGACCCCATTAACCAAAAATCAATCTCAGTTGATCTCAAATATTTGCTGTAATTTTAAGAGCAGTCACTAAACTGGAAGTCATCAGTTCTTAGTAGCATAGATTCGGGGATGTGGTGTATACTTAAATTGTATTCACCCAGGATTTATTACGTAAGTCTGATTAACTTGAATGCATAGTAAGTTCTTTCTTGTTAATATACATGGAACAAATTAAAGTTCTAAACAGGAGGGGAAATAGAATTCGAGGAAGCAACACTAATACCCTAGATTATCTGAGCAGTTTTTAAATGCTTTGTTATCTGTGTTACTTTGGGCAAAACAGAAACTCAGTGTCTTTTCTCCTCAGATTCCTCTTCTGTAAATGATTATAAACTAGTAGCTATCTCATGGGGTTGGTGTGAGGATTCAGCGTGTTAAGCTACACAAAGTCCTTAGAACAACATCTGACTCATTGTAAGCACTTTATCATGGTACATTAGGTGTTATTATGAGCCACCTTGTATGAAACACTCTAGAAAAATTAATTTCAAAAAAAGAGAATTATAGAAATGTTCAGAAGAACCCCAAACATCCAGGAGTATTTTCCCCAATCCCTTTTCTCTCTGGGAGTACGCTGCTCCAGACAAGAGAGTGGCTGAGCCTTTGCTCAATGGATGGATGTGGATGACGCCAGCAAAGATGTGAGCACCGGACGCACACAGATAATTTAGGGAAAAGGACGTACAAATGTCCAATTAACAATGAAAAGTTTTCAACCTTACTAATCATCAAGGAATTGCAAATTAAAATAAGGATAAGATGTGGTTCACTTATCAAATTAGCAAAGATTAGCCGATAAAGGCTAAAATCAAAAAAGTCTCCACATTTTTATACACTGCAGCTGGAAATGGAAATTAGCCAAAGCTTCTGAAAGCAATTTAGCAATATACAGAGAAAACATGTAAATGCTCATGACCTTTGAGCTAATAACTCTCTTTTTGGGGAGTTATGCTATGGAAATAAAGAGACGGACGTTCATGGCAGCAATATTTATAACTCTAAAAATTTGAAATAACCTAAATTTCTAACGAGAAGTCGTTAGTTTAATAAGTTAGAGTGCAACCACACGATGGATATAGTACCACCATTACAGTGCTATTGATAAGTAGTTTGTAATGACTCAAATTAGACTGGGAATTCTACTTAACCAGTACTGATTAATTTCCCTCTGGGTTCGGGGAACTCCATGGGTGTGGCCTCCTGGCCTTACTCTGCCGCATTACTCATGCTGCCCCTGGTATAACCGGTAAATTTGGGATGGAAAACAGGACGTGATCTGCTCTATCCTTTTTTCCTTTGGCAATCTAGCTGCTTGCAGGGGACTTCTGCTCTCTGTTTCTCCCCAGTGACATAATCTTTCCCAGAGGCACATTCTTGCCAGCCACATGAGAGAGCCGGTTCCATCCAGTGCTTCCATGGTAGGCTTCTAAATCTGCCTACATCTGAGATTTCGTTAGAAAGATTATTTGGCTGTCACACTAAGCCGCATCTTAAAGCTTGGCTTTTATCAATAAAAGTGGTATATTGATTTCCCATCTCCCTGTCTTGTTTCATATCTCTTTTTCAAAAACTTGATGGGAAAGAAGAGTGTCATAGTCTAGAGGACTCTCCAGACATCCTAACGTTTGAAACTACCTGTTAGTAAAAGCCACATAACTACTTACTCCAAAATGTAGAAGTTATTTTAAATCAACAAACATTTATTATCTCATAGTTTTGGTGAGTCAGGAGCCCAGGCATGGTTTAACTGAATGGCACTCCTCAGGGTCTCTCACAAGGCTGCAATTCAGTTTGAGCCAGGGCTGTGGTCTCATCTGATGGCTCAACAGAGGAGCATTTATTTCCAAGTCCATTCATGTTGTTGTTGTAGGAACTCAGGTTCTTGCTGGCTGTTGGCAGGAGGCCTCTCTTAGCCCCTTGCTACACTGAGCCTCTTCATAGGACAGCTCACAACATGGCAGTTGGCTTCCTTCTGAGTGAGTGAGGGAGAGAGCAAGAGAGAGTGGACAAGACAGAAGCCATAGTCTCTTTGTACCCAATTCTTAGAAGCAACATCCCTATTTGTTTTGTCATATTGTATTCTCCAGCAGTGAGTCACCAGGTCCGGTGCACATCCAAAGGGAGGAGATTACACGAGGATGCGAATGCCAGGAAGCTAGGATTACTGGGGACCATTTTAGAGGCTGCCCATTCCCCAAACTAACATTTACCAAACCAGGTACGTAGATTATCTCGTCTAATTTTTGTAACAATCCATTGAGACGGTTATGTGATTGTCTTATTTTTAAAATGAGGAAGCTGAGTCTCAAAGATATTGAGTATCTGGCTTAAGAGCTCATAATATAGGAAGTGGCTGATCAATGATTGGAACTGTGGCCATCTGCTCTCAGATTGTGTCCACTTGACTACTTGGAAAATATTAAGGGGAAATTGAATTGCAGATAAGTGAACACATTTCCTACTCTTAGTTATATTTAAAAAATACGTAGAAACAGGTGGAAGAAGACATGTGAAAATGTCAAAATAACCCCCACATTTAAACCTTTGGGTGAAGGGATTATGGGTGGCTATTTCTTTTTCTACTTCTTTTTAGGTCCATATTTATTTTCCAAAATGCTTATCTTGACCTTTCATTTGTCAAACGCGGGAAAAGTTATGAAAAAAACAGAAGCCATCTCTGTTCTCATGGGGTTTACATTGGTGAATCCCAGGTGTGGCAGAGGGAGTGATTCATCCTGAATGCAGACAGTAAAGGGTGCATTAAAAAAGAACTAGGGGCTGGCCCCATGGCCTAGTAGTTAAGTTTGGCACACTCAACTTTGGTGGCTCAGGTTTGGTTCCTGGGAGCACACTTACACTTATTGATGGCCATGCTGAGGCTGCAACCCACGTACAAAATAGAGGAATATTGGCACAGATGTTAGGTCAAGGTGAATCTTCCTCAGCAAAAAAAAAAAAAAGAAAGAAAGAAAGAAAAAGAATTAAGGAGAAATAAAAAAATAGACCCACCAAAAGTCAGTCATCTTTTTAATAGCACTCAATTCTAAACAATGTCAATGATAAAATACTCTTTCTTCCTGGGATGTACTGCTCCTCCCACCCCCATCCCTTTCACCACTTGGTTAATCTGAGGATGTAGAAAATGAACACACATACACATAAAATTATGTCCGATAGTGCTAAGTTCTACAAAAAAAATATAGCAGAGTCTAAGGAGCCAGCAGATGATGGGAAGGGGTATTTTTTGATGAGGGCAATCAACGAAGGCCTCTCCAAGAGGTGACATATAAATAGAGAGCTGAATAAACCGAGGAAGCAGGCATTGTTTTTAGGAGAGAAAGAAAAAAACTTAGAGCTTGGATGTCTCATTGTAGCCTATGATTCACAAAAAATGTACCATTCATTCAAGTCTATATTTGGCCCTTTAGTCTTTCAGTTAATCCATTTTTACTGAGTGCCTATTATGTGGCAAGCACTCTGCTAGGCATTGGGAATTTGAGAGTGACCAGAACAGATATGGTCCCTTCTCATGTTAGTTTTAGAATAGAACGGGGAACACAGTTGTTAATCGATGGATGACAGAGATATATGATTGCAAACTGTGGCAAGTATTACGAAGGGGATTCTCTCTTACAAGCTGCTACAAGAGAGAAGAAAACATCTATGGGGACACTGGGCAGTCTGCCACAGAAGTTATTGAGAGTGTAGTTACAAATGACAGCCATTTGGGAAAGATTATGTATAAAAAGAGAATCTGATTAAGGAAAGAACCTTGGAGAATTCCAAAAATTAATGGTCAAGTTTAGAAGATGAGTTGCAAGCTTCACTGAGCAGAGCAGGTAGAGAGATAGGAAGAAAGCTTTCCCAGAAGAGAGCGAGCAACAGTGCTGAATGAAGGTGAAAGGTCAGGTGAGCAGAGGAGCGAGAAACACCCTCAGTATGTGGTGACATCACCAACCCTGGTGGTCTAGTGGCTAAGATTCACACTCTCACCTCTGCAGCCTGGGTTGGTCTCCCAGTCAGGGAACCATGCCACCCAGCTGTCGGTTGTCATCCTGTTGTCAGCTGCGTGCGGCTATGATATTGAAAGCTCTGCCACTGGATTTCAAATACCAGCATGCTCACCCCTGGTGGACAGGTTTCAGTGAAGCTTCCAGACTAGACAGACTAGGAAGAGGACCTGGCCACCTATTTCTGAAAAAAAATTGGCCAGAAAAACCCTATGAATAACAGTGGACGACGCTAACAACAATAAGTAGCGACATGGGTATTAAACCTAGGGGCAGCCTTTGCAGATTGGAGTGAATTGACAAATTAATGGAAGAAGAGGAAACAGAGACCATGTGTATAAGTAACTTTTGAAAGATGTTTGCCTGTAAAGAATGAAAAAAAAAACAGGTTAGTAGCTGAAGAGAAAGAAGGGTTTTGGATGCTTTTTTTAAATATGGAAGAAACTATAGTTATCAACATTATAATGATTTTGATCTTGTAGAGAGGAAGGAGGTCGGCCAAGGGTGGGAACATTTAAAAAAAAGCAGCTGGTACCTGAGAAGAAAGTTGAGGAGAGAATCCACGGAAGAGACTAGAAGAGGCTGAGTTTCCTAAGGTGTTATGGAAAGCCCTACCCCTGTGGTCCTTGTCTCTCTTTCAAGGGAGCAAAGGGAAACTTTAAGATGTTTAACAATGTAGATGCTTAAAATTAGGGAGCCATGAAATGCAAACATCATACCTAAAGATACTTTCAGCGCTCATCTCACTTTTTAAAGCACTTTTATCAGAATTCATTATTTTTGTCTCCACGACAACGTGGTGAGGTTGTCAGGACACACGTCAGTCAATTCATGTGACTAATCTATGGCAACGCATGTCAATCTTGCTATTTATAAACTATCAAGAAACCCAGATCTCTTGACTGTCGTGCTGGTGCATTTTTTTTTTAAAGCACACTACATCTCTCTGCTCTCCTAGATCGATTAAGTATAATTATGAAGTTCATAGCTTGAAAATATGAGTTGAAGACAGTGAAGAAAAACCAAAGAGAAGGATTGGCTCGTTTATATCTTGAGATCCAGTTAAATGTTTTCTATACTTTCATTGGAAGGAAATTACTTTCAATACAATATGCAAAGTATGCTCGTGAAACACACATACAACGTCTTCCAGAAGAAATGAAGTATATTGTCAGGAATTCTCTGCTCTTGTACCTTTTTCAAAGCTCTGCTTTTTCAGTACATTTCCCCTAAACCAGCCCTGGGTGACAGAAGCTCCTGGAGAGCCCCTTCCCTCAGGCTCTGAATACGTCTCTGAGCCCCTTGTGCCTCTCGTTTAATAATAGGAGCCACATAGAGCTTAGACGGTCTAGCAGTTTGATGAAATTCTATAGTTTTTGACTAGATTTGTGTGTGTGGGGAATATTCTGAGAAAAGCCAAGCTATCTGGAGATAAGTAATTGCATGTGTAAAATTAAATAAATATTAGCACCTACTGGGTACCTACTATTTCCTATTTTCAACAGGTTAAGAGGATCTCATCCTAGAGTTTTATTATTATTCTGTTTTTAGTGCTTAATCAAGTACACAGCGGGGCCAGTCCTGTGGTGCAGTGGTTAAGCTCGCATGTTCTGCTTCAGTGGCCCAGGATTCGCCAGTTCGGATCCTGGGTGCAGACCTACACACGGCTTGTCAAGCCATGCTGTGGCAGGCGTCCCACATATAAAGTAGAAGAAGATGGGCACGGACGTTAGCTCAGGGCCAGTCTTCCTCAAGAAAAGATCAGATGTTAGCTCAGGGCTAATCTTCCTCAAAACAAACAAAACAAAAAGAACACAGCATTAATCCTATTATCAAATAAATCCCATGGACAGTAAACCTGTGTAGACTGGGATTTCCTTGGAAGCACAGGTAATGTAGATCATGGCCAACTTTTTGGAGACAGGCTAAAGCTTCTTCCAACCTGTGATGAGGGTCCTGGAAAAGAAATGATCTTGCTTCCAGCTCATGATTTTGCTCTAAGATATTCAGAGCTCAATCAGTTTTCCCCATCCTCTTCTCCAGCCTTGCTGCACTATGCCGTGCTCTCTTTTAACTCCTGGCATTGGGAAATCCTGTTTCCCCTCTTTGGAATGCTCCTGGTCTCTGCTCTCACCTCCAAACCCCATCTTGACCTCCATTCATCTGGCTAATTCCAAGTCATCCCCCAGGTCTTTCTCCGGGAAGTTTCCTCTGACCACTTCTGCTCTCATCCCCAAGGTTGCATGAAAAGTCTTTGGTGCCTTCTTATAGCAGTCTCTGTTTCCATACCACCCTCTCAGCTGGACGCCAAAGGACTAGAATCTTCTCAAGAACAAAAATGATGTCTGGGTTACTGTTAAATGTCCAGAGCCTAGCACAGTGCCAGATACAGTTAGCATTTGAATCCAGGACTATTCTTGGGCTTCAGGACACTATTTGCTCTTTCTTACACTAATTCCATTTCCCTTTAAAATGAGCTAATAGTATCTACTTTGCAAGGCACTGTAAAAATTAGTCAATGTTCACTGGGCACCAATTTATCATCCTTTCATTTGATAGCTATTTTACTTTAGACCAGTGGTCCTCAACCAGGACAGGGGCCATTTGGCTGTGCCTGAAGACACTTCTGTCACAACTGAGAGCTGCTGGTATCTCGTGGGTGAAGGCTAGGGGTGCTTCTAAACATCCTATAATTCACAGGATAACTGCACACAACAAAAAATTATCTAACCCAAAATATTAATGGTGTTAAGATTGAGGAATATTGCCTTAAGACTATTCTATCTTTTTTATGTGAACCCATCATTTCTTCTTTGCTGTAACTCATCAGCTCTTTAGGGCATGCGCTGTCCTTATTTCACACTGCACCTACACGGCTTGCTAAGGGAGCAGGCCCAGTGTGGTTGGCAATGGGATTTAGTGCACAAGAATAATCCTTTCAAAACTTTCAACTGAGCTGCAGAATCAGGCATTTATCCTGGATGCAGTAATTTCCAAATACTAATATTCTAAAATAATCACATACAAAATAGTCTGGAAATGTATTGGAATAAATTGATTATCTGTAAGAGTTACATTAATTCTTTCCAGTTACCTTGGATTGCGTAGGAAATGGAGGAGCGGCAGAAATAACGAGATTCAGTTTATTCCTTTTTTCTTTGCAGGTTGTAGGGCTGGGATTTACTTCTGAATGCTGCTGCTGTGCTAAATTTTCCAAACCAGCTTGCCTACATGTGCTCAGACTTCTCAAAGCACTTAAAATATATTTTATTTGACCTCAAGAAGTATAAGGAGTTTGGCTTAATCTTTGTGCACTTGAGGACGGGTCACTGTGTAGTATGCATGTGTAAATGCTGCCTTAAAAAGATTTGGCTCTGGGCCAGCCCTGTGGAGTGGTTAAGTTCACGTGCTCCACTTCACTGGCCCGGGGTTTGCTAGTTCAGATCCTGGGTGTGGACCTACACACTGCTCATTAAGCCGTGCTGTGGCCGCATCTCACATAGAAGAACTAGAAGGACCTACAACTAACATATACAACTATGTACTGGTGCTCTGGGGAGAAAAAAAAAGAGGAAGATTGGCAACAGATGTTAGCTCAGGTCCATCTTCCTCACCAAAAAGAATCTCTCCTATGTAATAAAACCCGGAATAAAGAAAAAAAGAAAAGATTTGGCTCCTAATCATTTTGTAGCCCTTTTAAAGATATTCTTGAATTCTCTCTGTTCCATTCTATGAATTGTACAGAACTTCTTTTTACAGAAGGCAACATTCCTCCTGTGAGGGATAGTTATTCCATTTCAGTTTCTTCCTCAAGATTCATGCGGTGTCGTGTTTTTTTCCTTGATTCTTTCTTCTACAGCTAAATATCTTATAAGGGCATGCCTGGTAGTTCAAACCAGGCTGGGCATTTACCTGACGCCAAAACTACTGGTGGTTTAGTTAATTTCGACAGGCAACTCTAGTATCTGAGTGTACTTATTACAATTAATCTCATTTAAGTGATTGATCATATTGGTCAAAACAGCAGCTTCGCTAGCCCGTGCATGCAGGGGAATAAATGAAATACAAATCTTGGAATCTGGATTCTGTGTCCTAGTTTTACACTTACTATTAATTGCTTTTAGATCTAAATAATGGAAAATAGAGAGAAAACTGAGGTAAGAGAAATTTGATTTATAATGGAAAGCCTATGTAAGATACAGCTTCAGGTTTGGTTTGATTCAGCAGCTCATCCTTGTGTATGAAGGAACTGGTTCTTTCTTTTCTTCTTTTTTTTTTTTGAGGAAGGTTAGCCCTAAGCTAACATCCACTGCCAATCCTCCTCTTTTTGCTGAGGAAGACTGGCCCTGAGCTAACATCTGTGCCCATCTTCCTCTACTTTATACGTGGGATGCCCACCACAGCATGGCTTGCCAAGCGGTGCATAGGTCCACACCCGGGATCCGAACCCGCAAACCCTGGGCCACCAAAGTGGAGTGTGCGAACTTAACTGCTGCAATACTGGACAGCCCCAGGAACTGGTTCTTTCTATGTCTCGTCTTTGCTTTCCATAGTGTTAGATTTTTCCTAAGACTAGCTTCCTCCACAATAGCAAAAAGCTGCAGTTCCAGGCTTTGACGGGGTAGTTCTAAAAGAGTAAGAAACTTTCTTTTCCAGAAATCCCAGCAAAACTTCCCTTGTGGCTCATTGGCCCTAAAATGTGTCATGTGGCCTTTTCTGAGACAGTGTCTGACCAGGATAATGTCAAAACTGATTGACTTAAGCCTGGTTAATGTCAACACATCAATTTGAAGAACAAGCGGATGGTATTACCCGGATTGACTTGAGCAACCAGTTTTACCCCTGAAAGTGGACGTACACCTTTATCCGTGTTCGATTACGGTTGCCTAATGTGTGTATCCAGCTAACTAACCAGAATGTAAATTCATAAGATCAGGGCCCCTGACTGATTTCTCTTCGTATTTCCAGATCATAGCACATTTCGTTTCACATCATAGGCGCTCAAAATGTTTGTTCAATGTGAACAGAATAGCAGCTTTCCAATATAAGCTGCTGTTAGGCTTGCTCCCTTTCATTGATTCCAAGATCACTCATTTAGCACCACTTTATACCAGGTGGAGGGCAGTCTCCTGGGGGTAAACAGGTGAACAATGACTCACTCCCTGTTTTAAGGAACTTAGAGTCTTGTAAGAGAGACAGAGAGAGGTATATGAACAATTTCAATAAAATGCAGCAACACTAGCGCAGACCAGAGAGCTCACAGTCGAGGCACTTACTAGGCATTTTTGGAGATGAGGAGGCATCCCAGAGGAGGTCACATCTAAATCGAGATCCGGCACACCCCTGGAAGTTCCCCATGAGTAGAGGGGCTGAGGGCGGGGCAGGAGGGAGAACGGTTCTCTTTGGAGAGGAATATGACAAGACCCACTATATGGTGCCTATAATTTTCCTTACAAAGCATCACTGGAGACACTGTGATATTATCCATGTTGGATGGGGTTGGTCAGTGGCTCTAATCACGAACACACACCTCGAAAGTATTCAGCTAGTGCTAGAAAGGAAGGTAACTCTGCAGAAGCAGCTCCTCCAAGTGTTTCAGCTTTATAGTCTTACAGCAACCCTGGAGGGGCTTGTTACATAGCATAATTAACCTTAGAAATCAGTTTGCATTGGTGAGATTAAAGGTTTGCAGGTTAACATAGAGGATGTCAGAAATCAGTTTGCATTGATGAAATCAGTGGTGTTCAGGAAATGAGGATTGGCAAAAATAGTTTGGAGACATTTCCATCCTTGTAAGAATGTGGTGAAAGGATAACACAATCCATATATCCTGATCCTTTAGGGATGGTGCCTGAGGTCTGACCATTAATGATTCTGTGTCCAGTTATTATTTAAGAGGGTGCCAACTATAATAAGAACTGGATCTTACGCGTCACATGTGGTCACTTTGCCTTCCAGGGAACATTTCATGAGTAGTATGGTAACACCAAGCAGGACAGGAACCTGGAACTTCAAATCAGCTTACACCACATAGGGTAAGGATTGTTTTGAACCTGTTATCTAACTCACTCATCTATCTTTATCCATTGGCAGTAATTGTTACTAATAAAGAAAACAACCTAATATTTTTTGTGACCCAAATGACTTAAGACATTTTCAAGGAGCCCAGAGTTGAGGAAGAACGTGGCATAACTAGCTACGCCAGCAGTTCAGAATGGGGATAATGGAATATATGAGGTTGGGAAAAATGAGGATGGATGGCATGGCATGGAAGCCAAGGAGAGAGGGCATGATGAAGATGTTGGGGTGGGTGATAGACAGTGTCAAATGCTGCAGAAAAGTTTGACAACACAAAGACCGAAATACGGACGTTTGATTTAGAAACATGAGGATTGCTGAGGACCTGGGTGAGTGAGGGCCTTAAGGTAAATAGAAAGAATAATTCATAGTGTGTAGCCAGTAATTGTCATTCGCTCTGTGTCTGGTACTTATCTAAGTGTTTTAGCTCTATCAACTGTATTATTAAGTGAAGGATGACGTTATTTATTAAGATAAGTATGACTCTATTCCCCAGTTGCCAGATCAGGAAGTGGAGGCACAGAGGGCTTGAGTCATTTGTCTGAGGTCACAGAGATAGTGAGCTATAGACACTGGATCTCAGCCCCAGCTTTCTGGCTCCAGAGCCACCAAAGGAAATGTAATGGGTGGAGAGATGTCCTTCAGGAAGGCTGGCTCAGGCCTAAGGGAAAGAAATAGAGTGTAACTTGCAGAAGTACAGGAGGCCAAGGGACAGGATTTTTTTCTAATTAGAGAAACTTGAGAATGTTTACAAGTGAATGAGAAGAAACTAGTGTAAACATAGGAAAGAAAAGACAGTTGAGCAGAAGTTTTTCAGGACGCAGAAGGGGGTGAAATCCAGGTGAAAGGGGACAAGAGGGAAGGAGGAAAGGATTAGAATGGAGGAATGAGGGAAAAGTGCAGGGTGGGAGGAGTGGCAGGATGCCGAGAGAATTTTTGGCTGATTTATTTATTTTCTTTATGAAATGTGAGGAGAGTGAAGGAGAGACTGGAATAGGACGTTTGAGGAGAATGAAGTTTTGAAAACTAAGTCTCATAAAGAATGGAATGAAAGATGCGTAATGAAACAAGAAAGATTTTCTAGGAGAGATGAAAGCCTGGGTGGGTCTGGAGAACAGAGAAGTGCCAGCGGTGTGCTGGTAAGTTGGCTTTTTGGAAAAAAAAGTCAAATACCCTGAATTGAAACATTTGCCAATTTTGTTGGTATAAACTCTCCCAACATGGCTGATATTAATGGTTTAACACGTGGCTCACAAAATTCTGGAATGTTTAAGCACTAGCTCTCAGGAAAGAAATGATCTGCTCTGGTGTGTCACTATACTGCATCTGTGTGATGGTGTGACTTCCTCCCCAGCACACTGTAGGACCAGAAGGGAAGATCTTGGGTTGGCCCAAGGTTGTGGTTTGGCTCTGGTGATTGAGACAAAAGGAAAAAGGGACAAGAAGGGTAAGATTGTTGTTAAGAGAATGTTTGATGTGATGTGACCACATGTGATCTAGACGGGATAGAGACAGCAGAGGTGTTGAGAGACTAAAGTCTTGCTGAAACTGAAGAACAAATTTATTGGGAATAATCAATATTAACCAGCATTGTTGGGGGGGGGGGTTACTTTTTTAAGGAGTGAAAGATCATGTTTAGGTGATCAAGATCAAGTGAAAAAAAATCACCTACAAGTCTCCTAGGGGTACTGCCACCTAGTAAAAGCAACATCTCTAGACAGTTTACGTACTTGAGTAATGGACACCTGGGGACAAGAGTAAAATATGGGAGTGGACTGCACAGGAAGACAGCTCTGTGTACTACACCCAAGACACTTACAGGTGGCCATCTCCCTGGTGGCGATGGAAGCCAACACCCAAGAACCATGACTCTAAGAGGATGAATGGTCTTAAAATTTCATCCCCCGTCTGAGACAGCCCAAACTCCCTAGCAGAGAATAGGCCTCCCACAGTCTGATTTTCTGGCTTATTTCTCACTCTTTCCTTATCCATGCCACCTACACCTCCCACCCACCCTCCCAACTGCCAGACAAGAACGTTCTGTGTTCTTCAGCTCCTCTTCACTTTTACACGTGCTGTCTCCTCCGTGTTTATCTGTAGAACGCCTTCTTTCACCACTTACGATCTTTGCCCCCCTGGCAAATACTGACTTATTCTTCAAGCTTCCTTTGTGAAATTTCCCTTTTTAAAGAAATTCTTTCCCCTCCCTTCACCAGGGTTAGTTGTCCTTCATAGTGACCAGACTGCCACCTCTTTGAGGACAAGAATTATGTTTTATTACTCCTGATATCTCTATTACTTAGCACAATGCCAGACACATAAATTCAATGCTTTTGTTTTCTTTTGTTTAATGGATGAGGTCCAGGTTGCCTGTAAATTACCCTCAAAAGATCTAAACCATTCTGAAAAAATGACATATAGACGATATGCATATGTTTCCACTGCTACCCTCTCATTCTGTCAGTAATAAGCTTAACATGAGAATATATGGAAGAATGTGTGGAAGAAATTTTGAAGGCAGCGTATGTCAAGAAAGTCAAGGGCAAGGTGGGAATATGTGCGGCTATTTTCCATTCTATAGTACAAAGGAGAAATTGCTCAGTGATAGTGACACTTTCCCACTGAGCCAAGACTAAGCTTTAAAATCTTTTTCGGCAAAGCCTTCCAAATTGTCACAGGTAATAGTCTGGACTTGGCATGTGGGATGAAACTTATATACCATCTTCAACTGAGTGACTCTCTTCCTAGTATACTGGTTCTCCCAGTAAAGAACAACCATTTCCTTTGCCTTTGATTCACTGACATTGTTCTAAACATTACGCTCCATTTTACTAATGAGTAAAAAGGGGCGGATTGAATCTGTGCTCAAGCCTCAATTATAAATCAGTTTATCAGGGGCTGGCCCCGTGGCGGAGTGGTTAAGTTCATGCGCTCCGCTGCAGGCGGCCCAGTGTTTCGTCGGTTTGAATCCTGGGCGCGGACATGGCACCGCTCATCGAGCCATGATGAGGCAGCATCCCACATGCCACAACTAGAAGGACCCACAACTAAGAATATACAACCATATACCAGGGGGCTTTGGGGAGAAAAAGGAAAAAAAATAAAATCTTTAAAAATAAATAAGTAAATAAATGAGTTTATCTTCCATTAAAAGTATGTTTTGGTTTTTTTCTTTGCTTGAGGAAGTTTAGCCCTGAGCTAACATCCACCACCAATCCTCCTCTTTTTGCTGAGGAAGATTGGCCCTGAGCTAACATCTGTGCCCATCTTCCTCTACTTTATATGTGGGACATCTGCCACAGCATGGCTTGATGAGTGGTGCATAGGTCCATGCACGAGGTCTGAACTGGTGAGCCCTGGGCCCCCAAAGCAGAGTACACACACCCAATTACCATGCCACTGGGGAGACCCCTGTTCTGATTTTTGGAAGGTAATGAAACTGTTCCATGTCATAATGAAAAATATAGAAAAGAGTTCTGAATCTTGCGTAACTGGATTTTGCTTAAATATTATTGTGGTTCATTGTATACCGTGGTCTATCTCTAGATTTTATAAAAGTCTACCTTTTATAAAGTAAACAAATGCCAGATGTCATGCTCTGCTATCATGTCATAATTCTTTGTGTCTAGCTAGTCAACAGCTAGATGAAGATAGAAGTTTTTAAAAAAATCAAGTGGTGAATTTTTTTCCTTTTTTTATTGTGTTGGAAAAACAGTTTTCAACCTTAATACTTTTGTACTTTAGTTCTTGGACTTTCTCTTTTATCATTTCTTTGATAATTTCATTTCTTTAATTTTTTTCTGTTTTTTAAAATACTTCCAATCTTACTGTCTTTACATTTTTGCCGTAGATTTCTTCACACTTTTTAATCCTTCTGTTGAGTCATTGCCTTCACATATTGTATTTAAATATCCTTTATTCCCCATTTCTTTTCTATAATATCTTGTTCTGTTTCGTGGGTGTACTGTATTTCAAAATTTGTCTAAGAATGGTAACCTAACTTTTTTGCTTGTTTTTTCCCAGTGTCGTCTTCTCTTCTCTAAATTCACTCTCTCTACTCCAGTGGCAGCTATTCTTTCACATTAATTTTTAAAATTTGTTTTACTTTTAGGTGAAAAAGTAAATATAAAAGTAAAACTAATGCATGAGTCTCTTCATGTATCTCTGAATAGGTCAAATTTCACTCAGAAAAAGAGAAAAGACTGGGTATTTCTTTGCAGGAAGTAAGTGAACATGGAATCAGAAGTTAACAAAAGCTTTGGAAGTACTGGGGGTGTACTTTAGGTCTGAGAAGTTCTTCCTGGTCTTCAGGAAATCAGCAGGTGCCGGAACCAGAGTGGTGAGTGACCCCTAAGACGTCACATGGGTGGTGCTGGCAAATGCTGGCCCCTGCTGTCTGTTGAAGCCACTGCCTCCCACTAATGCAGGAGTGAGAATGGTTTCTATCTTTTATCAATTATTTTATTGAGGTCTCAATGGTTTATAACATTGTGTAATTTCAGGTGTACAGTACTATTTATCAGTTTCTGTATAGATTGAATTGTGCTCACCACCACTAGTCTAGTTTTTATCTATCACCGTATATATATGCCCCTGTACACCTTTTGCCCACCCCCAAAACCCTTTCCCCTCTGGTAACCACTAACGTGTTCTCTTTGTCCATGTGTTTGTTTATCTTCCACATAGGAGTGAAATCATATGGTGTTTGTCTTTCTCTGTCTGACTTATTTAGCTTAACACAATACCCTCAAGGTCCATCCATGTTGTTGCGAATGGGATGATTTTTGTCTTTTTTTATGGCTGAGTAGTATTCCATTGTAAATATATATACCACATCTTCTTTATCCATTCATCAGTTGATGGGCACTTGGGTTGCTTCCACATCTTGGTTACTGTGAATAATGCTGCAGTGAACATAGGGGCACATAAATCTGTTTGAATTGTTGATTTCATGTTCTTTAGATAAATACCGAGTAGTGGGATAGCTGGATCATACGGTATTTCTATTTTTAATTATTTGAGAAATCTCCATACTATTTTCCAGAGTGGCTGCACCGGTGTGCAGAGAATGGCTTCTTGTCCTCTTATGCCTTCTAGACCTTGTGCAGGTGCCTGCCGCTGAGTCAGCCTGAGAAATGTAGTTTCCAGGCTTTCAGTCTATGCATAAAAAGAAGCAGAAGTATTGCTAAGATGCTAATAGGCAATTCCGCACAACTGCTGATTAATTCACATTCAAACAGATGGGCAGGAATCTGGTGTGAATTGCATGTGCTGTTCTATAAGTATGGCTAGATTCTGGCTGGATCTCCCACCCAAATGAAAAAGATGATGTGGAGGGAGGCACACAGAGCTGATTAATAAATCTCTGTTTCAGTAAGCGGACAAGGAGCTAGCTGTCAAACTGCAAATTCCCCAGATAGCAGAACAAAGATTTATTCTGGAATGTCAACATCCGTGTTGGGAGCATAAACTTTCCCCAAACATTCTCTTCAACTTCTTTAGAGAAGAATTTCTGGGGTTTCGCACTGGGGTAATGTCAGCTTTTACATGCTGTCCATTTGGGGTAAGGATTGAGGGATATAGGTGCTGGTTCAATTCATCTTTCTTTCTTCCACTGCACGTTACATCCTCCGCCCTGGGCAGTACCTGCTGATGGGAGCCCAGCGCCCCTTCGGAGCCTCATAGGTGGACAGACCTTCTCCTGTTCCTTGGCCTCTCAGCAACACATCATAAAGCAGGCTGTGCACGACCCTGCCCCTCGCTGACGTTTAGAAATCTCTCGAGATCACTCGTTATTATTGACCCTCATCTGCATCATTGTCTTTCACAGTTTAGGTTTATTCCTTACTGAGCTTCTGGGCTTCTGAGGCTCTAGTGCAACAGAGGGCAAATGCAGATGTGTCATCTTCCATTTAACTTGGGAAGCTTTGCCCGCTTTCAAGGGCATATTTGGGTCCTTGGTATGGGATCTTGGTAGCCTGATTTTCCATAACTATTCAGTGCAAGAGCAAACTCCTGTTCCTCTGATGAGCCTGAACTGCCTTCCACGCTGAGAAGTCACTTTTGACTCAGTTTATCTGTAGCCCCGGAGGACCCCTCTCCCCTACTCGCTTCCTCTGTGTATTCGAATAATCCATCAAGACCAAATGAATTCCTATGTCTTTCATCAAGGGGAATTCAGCTAATTGTGGCTTTCTCTCTTCTCTGAACTATAATTGAACCATCATTACATGAAAAAGACATGTGTCTATACAAGATAACGTGGCACTAACATGCTTTTTATTATATAATTATTCATATCGTCTAATTAACTAATGCCTTACTTGATCTCAGAAGTTAAGGCATGCCATATACATCCTCACTGCAATTAAATTTAATCTGCTAAAATCAGCCTTTTTTAGGGCCTAGCATGGAGCTGGAGATATGGTAAAATATCAATACACACAGGTACAATTTATTGATTACATAAAATTTACATTGTGGCCAACTCCTCTCTCTCTTTCTTCCCCACACACTTTCTTTTTAATTCTCTTGCTCATCTTTTTTCCCTTTTCTGACTTTTCCAGGGGGGAAATAGCTGAGGAAGTCAAAGAAATCAGAAGAGATTAAAAAGAAAGAGGAAACAGAATTTTCAAAGGTGTTTATAACTGATACCCAGCCAGTGCCTCTCCTCTTCCTTGTTATTTTCATGACTTCGGTTTATCTTTACTTCTACCTCAATAAGCATTAGTAGTCTTCTCTGGTAGGTTGGTGTGTGATAGTTGAATGATCATTCTTATAATATTTAGGTAATTTCATAGCACGTCCTGTTAAATTAACACAACTTTATTGACCCCTACAATTTGAACATGGTCTACGTACTGTCTTTTTACTTTTATAACAAAGAACTGTCTGCTGAGAAGTATTGAAGTGAAACTCTTTTTCATTTTGATGACTGAGAAAAGACATGGGAGAAGCGTCTTGACTGTTAGACAAAGAATGTCTCTTTGGCCAGACATCATAGGACATTGCTATGAGTTTTTGACAGATTCGTTGCATTATTAAACTCAAACTCTTTCCTAGGAGCAGACACCATTAGAACAATGGTCTCTGTAGGAAAGTCTTTCTTCCTGTTTTTGGCTGGAGGCAGCCCTGCATCTTTGAAACTATTACTTTGTCTGTTAGCCAGAAGCTCCCTGGACAACCAACAGCTTTCCCCTGTGGTGTGTAGCATTGACCTTGAGCAATTTCTGTGACATATTATTTAAGAATCATTAAAAGCATGCTTTGATCATTTTTCTTATCTAACATTCGTGTTAAAACTAAAAGCTATAAATTACGAATGACAGGAAGGGAAAATTTAAATTAGGGCTAAAATTTACGTCTTTTTGCTCTGTTTTAGTAATTTATTTGTCATTAGTAGAGGTGTTATTTTGCATGACTTTTATTAGTTGTCCCTTCCTCTTTCCAGGTGCACATTAAAACTTTATATACAAATTAATGTACATCTTGAATTAACATGCAATAATGGTAAAGGATTAATTAAAAATATTTATATATATGTATTTTGTGTGTGTGATGAAGATTGGCACTGAGCTAACATCTGTTGCTAATCTTCCCCTTTTTGCTTGGGGAAGATTGTCCCTGAGCTAACATCCATACCAATCTTCCTCTACTTTGTATATGGGATGCTGCCACAGCACGGCTTGATCAGTGGTGTGTAGGTCAATGTCTGGGATCTGAACCTGCAAAGTTTTAAAACTTGTATGCTATCGTACAAATTATGTATATTTTATCCTTATATCCACCTACCATTTATGTACAACATGAATGAAAAGAGACTATTTATAATGTTCACAAGCTATCATTTTATGTACTAGGCAATTTAGAGTTAGATCTGGATGTTCACAGAAAGCTGACTTAATCCCTAATTGAAATGAACACTGTAAGCAACGTGACTAGAGATTATCATGCAAAGGTACACAGGCAATATATGAGATAGAAATCACGCAAATTATTGCAATAAGCAGAAAAGGCAATGGAAAATATAGCTTCTAGGTATACATGAACTTGATTGGCAATTTAGTGAGCCAGAACTGAAGAAACAGAAGAAATTGGGTATATAACATCTGGATGTTTAGTATTTTATGCAAAAACACTTAGATCTTTTATTTTTCCTTTTATTTTGGATTTTTTTGTAGAGTCCTAAAATCTAATCTTTAGAATACGGAAGTAGGCTACATCCATACTCTTCTTAAAGAATCTATTTTTTTTCCAACTTTAAATTCTAACATTTAATGCTATTGATCAGCACTATCCAATAGAACTTTCTAGAGTGATAGACATCCTCTATATCTTTACTGTCTAAAAAGATAACCACTAGCCACATGGGTTGTTGAACACCAGAAATGTGTTCAATAGTGTGTTCGATAATAGCTAGTGTGGCTATTTAGTTTTAATTCACTTAAATTTGATAGTCACATGTGGTTAATGGCTACCTTATTAGCATAACTATAGACCATTCCAAGTATCGATTTGTCAGTGTTTAAGGCTAACTGAAGTGTAAGATATTTCTTAATTACACAAGGACAATTTTTCTGAAAAATATTAAGAAGTTTTTGTCATACCTGCACTGAACTAATTTTAAACTGGTTTTGAACTAGGGTAGCATATGTACATATATATTGAATATACATATTCATACAAATATATATACATATATATCTCTCTCTGGTTTTATGTATATATAAACCAGGAAGAGTTCATAATACTTGGTTATACAGTAATATTATACAAAAATTGAAAAAGTTGCTATAAATTTACATAGCTAAAAAAATATGTTGTTATCAGTGAATACATACTTGTATATATCTAGCAACGAAACAAATAAATTTAGTTTCAAGATAAGTTCCACCATACATGTAAGACCAATAAGCATAGAGGGTACTACATTTCAGTGACTCTTGGTAACTAAAAACTTAGGCAACGCAAAATAAATTTGCTTGAATTCTCATCGAGGAAACCATAATTCATGAAGACAATTCATCAAAAAGTAACTGCAAGTTATATATAAAGTAGCAATTTTGAAGAAAATTCAATGTCATGCTCTAGCATTTGGGAAAGTAAACATATCATTGATTTTTATTATACAATTACTAATAGGTCAACAAGAGTAATAACTTTATGACTTTTAATTAAGGTAGTTGTATATTTTAATCTAAAATTTTAATAAAATAACTCAAATTTTATCTCTGATCAGACTTATGAAGTAAGATTTATTGTTTAATTTTAGGAAAATAAAATGACCAATAAGCTCTGAGATTCCTGCCTTCGCCGTGTGGTGTGCGGTGTTTCTCTCCGTCACTAGGGGTAGCACGTCCTCCTCATCTTCCATCTTTGATGCTGAGCCTTCATTATTAAAATTTGCACCTCAGGCACACATTAATTTGGGGAGAAATAGATATTACTCACTGTCAAATATATTAATGTATGGATGTTTCACACATACCTACTACTCCAATCAAGGTCTAACCATTGCTGAGGTTTGTGGGTGTATGTAAGTGAGGGGTATATTTGGGAAAAGGAAGGTAGGAAATGTTTAATTTGCTATAGTCATGAGGTAAATGATATAAGTCTGAATCTAGTTAGAGATATTATTATAATGATGAGCAAAATCCAAAACAACTTGATAGGTTGCACTTAAAAAATGTTTCTTCAACCAAGTAGAATCTTAACAAGCTACATTTGGAACAGTGAGATGCTCGTTCCTGTAGCTCTAAATATATTTTTTGATTGTTGCTAAATCTGTAACTATAGTTTGAAAAGATGATGAAGATTTATGTATTTGTTCTTTCAACCATTAGTTTTAAAGCCCTTTGCAAGAGTGTGCATCGGAGAGAAGCACAAAACAAGTCATTAGGAGATTGTGCTATTTTTCTGACTCTTCCCTTTATGCCTCTGTGATCTCCAACAAACAATGTCATTGGATCTCAGTTTCCATATCCATAAAATGAGAAAATTATATAGGTGTTCTCTGACACACACAATTAAAAAGTCATTCTCTGGAATAGAAGAGACAAAGCATTATATACGAAGTAACGTTTCCAGAAAAGTCATCTGAATTAGTTTCCTGGGGCTGCCCTAACAAATTGCCACAATCTGGGTGACTTAAAACAACAAAAATTTATTTTCTCACAGTTCTGAAGTTATTCTGATTTCTGGATATCAGAAATAAAGGCATAGGCAGAACCTTCTTGTCTCTGAAGGTTCTAGAGGAAAAATTCTTCCTTGCCTGTCTTCAACCTTTGATGGTTTGCGGTTATCCTTGGGGTTCTTTGGCTTGTGGAGGCGTTACTCCAGTCTCTGTCTTCTCATGATCTTCTCCCCGTATGTCAGTGTCTTTGTGTCCAGGTTTCTTTCTTCTTTTAAGGACACCATCCTCATCTAAACTTGATTACATCTGCAAAAACCCTATTTGCAAATAAGGTTGCTTTCATAGGTATTAAGGGTTAAGATCTGAACATGTTTTTGGGAAGGGACACAACTCAACCCACAAGACCTCCTGAAGGCACAGTCTATTTCCACTGAAGGAGGCACAAGTCTCAAAGAAAGTGGTGACATAGTCCTGAGATCTAGACACATCAAGGAAAGAAAAATGGAAACACAATATGAATTATTTTGTATCTCTTCAATACAAAGGGATGCACATATACATAGACATATACGAGCATCTGTTGTGAATGCTAGAAATATGAAGGAAAATGGAAAAACCTATGTTAGTTTTAAATAAAACCAACTCATGTGCTTGGAAAGGCATGAAGGAGGTCTCCACGGGAGAAGTCAGCTTGAAGAGCCCCAGAGCCTCCACAAGACTGCATTTAACTTGGACTCACCACAGGCCCAAGTCTGCCCTGAGCCTTGAATTCTCAGAGACGGGATCTGATCTGTGTTTCAGAATTGCTGTGTGTGAAATCTCAGGTCAGCACAATTCAAAAGAAGTGAACACAGCAGTACAGCATCTCTGTTAATTTCCTGTGACACACCTCACGGCCACGCTGGCCAGAACTCACGGGAGTTCTTCAGATAGTCTCATCCTACAGTAAACTACATGGCAGCCAGCTGAAGTATCAGAGTCATGTGTTGTAAGTGTCTAAGGACACTGGGTTTTGCTAGTCAGTTGCATCTATCTCCACGGTAGGTAGGTACTTAAGTGGCCTAGATACTTGTGCCAGCCTGATCTATTTAGAAAATTCAATGATTCGGACCAAATAACCATGTACATCTTTATTCCTCACAGCTTATGCACATTCAATTTTTCTTCTCAATGGGTGCCAGAGGCACAAGGATCTCAAAAGGTAAGCTGAGTATACATACTTGGATGATCCTCATTATTTGTGGATTCAATTGTTGCGAATGCGTCCACTCGCTAAAATGTATTTGCAATCCCCAAATCAATACTCGTGGTGCTGTCATGGTCATTTGTGAGCATGTGCAGAATAGCAAAACATTTGAGTCCATCTAGGCACATATTCCCAAATGAAGTGGAGCAAGGCAATACTCTGCCTTCTTGTTTCTGCTCTCATACTATAGACAAGTGTTTAATGTTCACAACTATACAGAACAAAACTTCCATGAATAATGAGAATCAGTGGTATATATATACATATATATATATCCACATGCAAAAGAAGGAAGCTGGACCCTTGCCTTACACCATATACAAAAATTAACTCAAAATGGATCAAAAACTTAAATTGAAGAGTTAAAACTATAAAACTCTTAGACGAAAACTTAGGAGGAAAGCTTCATGACTTTGGATTTGGCAATGATTTCTTGGATATGACACCAAAAGCACAGGCAACAAAAGAAAAAATAGATAATTGAATTATATCAAAATGTAAAAACTTCTTTGCATCAAAGAACACGATCAACAAAGCAAAAAGACAATAGATAGAATATGAGAAAATATTGGGGAAATTCACATCAAGATCACAATGAGATACCAGTTCATGACCATTAGGATGGTTATAAAAAAATTAAAAAAAAGAAAGAAAATAAATTTTGGTGAGGCTATGAAGAAATTTGAACATTTGTGCACTGTTGGTGGGAATGTAAAATGGTACAGCCACTATGGAAAACAGTAGGGCAGTTCCTCAAAAAATTTAGCATACAAATAAATGGAAAAAAACAAAATTTAGCATAGAATTATCATACAATCCAGCAACTCCACTTCTGGGTATATGTCTAAAGAGCTGAGAGCAGGATATTGAAGAGAGATTTGTACATCCATGTTTATAGCAGCATTATATACTATAGCCAAAATGTGGAAGCAATTCAAGTGTCCATCAATGAATGAGTGGATAAAATGTGGCATATGCATACAATGGACTATCATTGAGCCTTAAAAAGAAAGTGTGACACATGCTACAACATGGATGAAGCTTGAGGACATTATGCTAAGTGAAGTAAGCCACTACAAAAAGACAAATATTGTGTAATTCCACTTATGTGAAGTACCTAGTGTGGTCAAATTTAGAGACAGAAAGTAGAGAGTAGAATGGTGGGATCCAGGGGGTGGAGGCAAGAAAAAATGGGGAGTTATGGTTTAATGGGCGCGGTTTCAGTTTTGAAAGATGAAGAGTTTTGGAGATAGATAGTGGTGATTAAGTACAATATGAATGTACTTAATATTACTTCACTGTACACTTAAAAGTGGCTAAGATGGTATATTTCGATGTATATTTTGTCACAATTTAAAAAGTACATTACCTAATATGGTGGAATTTAACATTGTAATACATTCTTCTCCTGTTGTTTTTTTGTCGTGTTCCCCACTCAAAGACTAATTAGTATCCGTCACCACACACATGTGCCCTATTACCCCTTTCTCCCTCCGCCTTCCTCCCTTCCTCTCTGGTAACCATTAATCTAATCTCTCTATCTATGTGTTTGCTTATTGTTGTTGTTTTTATCTTCTACTTATGAGTGAAATCATATGGTATTTGACTACCCTCAAGGTCCATCCATGTTATCACAAATAGCAAGATGTCATCTTTTTATGGCTGAGTAGTATTCCATTATATATATATGCAACATCTTCTTTATCCATTCATCTGTTGATGGACACTTAGTTTGTTTCCAAGTCTTGGCTATTGTGAATAATGCTGCAATGAACATAGGGGTGCAAATATCTTTTCACATTCATGTTTTCAGGTTCTTTAGATAAATACTCAGCAGCACAATAACTGGACCATATGGTAGTTTTATTCTTAATTTTTTGAGGAATCTCCATACAGTTTTCCATTGCTTCTGTACCAGTTTACATTCCTACCAGCAGTGTACTAGGGTTCCCTTTTTTCCCACTTTGTCTCCTGCACTTTTTATTTCTTGTCTTGTTAATTTTAGCCATTCTGACAGGCAGGAGGTGATATTTCATTGTAGTTTTGATTCGAATCTCCCTAATAATTAGTGATGTTGAACATCTTTTCATGTGCCTGTTGGCCATCTGTATATCTTATTTGGAAAAATATCTGTTCAGATTCTTTGCCCATTTTTTAATTGAGCTGTTTGTTTTTTTGTTGTTGAGTTGTATGAGTTCGTTATATATTTCATATATTAACCCCTTATCAGATATATGATTTGCAAATATCTTCTTCCAATTTCTAGGTTGTCTTTTCATTTTCTTGATGGTTTCGTTTGCTGTGCAGAAGCTTTTTAGTTTAATGTAGTCCCATTTGTTTATTTTTTCTTTTGTTTCCTGTCTCCTGCCATTTTAACCAATAAAACCATCCAGTTTCAATGGCAGGTAGCTGATAAGAGCATGGGAAGGATAACAGAAAAATCTAGAAAATCTAATGTTTCATGTAAATGTTTTCTGAGGCCAATAAAATTATTTTTTTTTAAAAAAAAACTCTTAAGAAGAAGTGATATGGGATTACCTCATTCCTAACACACTGGGTTGTGGGAATAAGGTTTAATGTTTCAGGAAAGCTTATGGGTTTGAGAAAAAAATTGCTGCTGTAATCTGCCATTCATAGAGAATTTAAGAAAGGTAATACATTGCCTCTTTCAAAACACACATAAAATATTCACGCACACATTAAGAGTAGCCTTAAAATTCTTGGAACTGAAGAGATGAAACATGGACATCCTAATGCTTTATTTGCACAGTTCATGCCTGTTCAGCCTCAATTTGCATTTCCAAATGGCTTTCTTTTGAAAAATCGTTTGTATGTTCAGCTACTTATTTTGCACATTTCAATTCACATTGGGCATGCCTAGCAGCCAGTTCACCGTACGTGACTGTTCCTCAGGTGCTGATATTTGCAAGTCTTGTCTGTCAGCATGAATGTGCCTTTGGTCCGCTGTTCCCATTCTGCTCAGCCATGAAACCCTGGTAACAGTGATGGGGTGGCCTCTGTGGGCCTAGTTAAGAGTGGCGTGTGTGTGTGTGTGTGTGTGTGGAATGCTTTCTTATCTTCCGTGATTGCAGGTGAAGTGCCTCTGGGTTTCTCAGGTTACACAGTACGCTTTAGTATTTCCTGGAATGATCTGAGGTGTGGAAGAAGAAAGCAAGGCAGAGCCTCTGTAACTGTATTTATTCTAATGTGCTGCTTCACAGCTTCAGTATGCGGGCCTGGAGGCACTTTTTCAGGCAAGCGTAGTGTAGTGAAATGAACAGGGGCTTTGGTGACAGCTTAGGGTTTGAATTTGCCTCCTTTGAGAACTTTGTGACCTTAGTTCAGTTAATTAACCTCACTGATCTTCAGGCTCTTGATGTTGGAAATAACAAGACCTCTATTTATGAGATCAGAGTGTGAATTAAAGTAGACGATGTATGAAAAGCTGAAGTGCCTGGCATGTAGTCTGTGCTCAATAAATGATAGCTGATATTGCTGTTTTAATTTTATTCCTATTGAGTTTGTCAGGATCTCTAGGGAAGGTAAGCTGTTCTTTTAGAGCTCAAAAATGATCTCTTACCCTTGAGGGATGAGAGACCACAAAGGAAACTTTTGCTCTTTGCTACCTATTGCACTGAGCAGCTGAACAGAGATTTGATCGATTTGGAGCTTTTAATTACAATCGGATAGTTTCGGTGAAAGCATGCTACAAACAAGTTGGAAAAATTGAGAAACCACTCTCTGAAACTGGGCTCATCTCAGAGATTAAGTACAAATTCCTGGAGGGCAGACCCAAGGTTGTTAGTATCATGATTATTATTATTGTTGTTATTTCATTGATAATTTCCCTAGGTTGAGTAAAATACACTCTGTTAATTGCACGGAATTGAGTTCCCGGGAAACCTCAGAATGAATTACTCACGTTTTTGCTACTAGAGTGCATGGAGATATAAACTTACTGCTTTACATGAAATCTGCTAGAGAGATTTAAAATTTATCAATCCTCTTAGCTTTGCTGCTTTTAAGACCACAAAAAAATGGCCTGTCTCAGAGAAACCTTGCATATTACAATTCAGTTTTTAGACATGGCAGGAGCTCATTCACTGTGGAATTTATTTCACATTACATTTGGGGCATGCATGAGATTTAAAAGCAATGCTTTTTCTCTAAAGTACTCACTACAAAAGATATATCACATATACTCAGGCTATTTAAAACCCAGCCAGGGCAATATCAACAGATTTTTCTCCAAGTGTGCTCTCTGATCAACGGGGGAAATAAAATCTTTCTTATGAAAAGCAACGAATTGAAACAATTTGTACATTAAAACCTAGGGGTACCGGTGCTCTTTGGTTGAAATTTTTGGCAGCTGCAAATGTAGCAGTAATGTTTATATAGGTGTGTGTGTAGATGAATGTTATTTTTGCCCTTATGAATGGTTTTCTGACTTAGATACCTTCAGTGCTTTTAAGAATATTTATGAAAGAACAAAATACCATTAGTGATTTTTTTGGGCTTGGGTTACTTATGCATCAATCAAGAACCCTTCAATTGTACGTAACACAAATCATACTAATGCTGTTTTTCTTAAAGAGAAAATTTATAGGCTCTTCAACTGGAACCTTCAAGGGGTGACAAACTTCCGACAACGTATTATCTGATTCAAAATTATCATCAAGAATGCCTTTTCTTTTGGGAACTCTTGTGCACTGTCAGTGGCAATGTAAATTGGTGCGGCCACTGTGGAAAACAATATGGAGGTTTCTCAAGAAATTAAACATGACACTACCATATGATCCAGCAACCTCTCTTATGAATATATATCCAAAGGAAATAAAAACAGGATATCAAAGAGGGATTTGCACTCCCATGATCATTGCACCATTATTCACAATATCCAAGATATGAAAACAATTTAAGTGTCTGTCAATAGACGAATGTGTAAAGAAGATGCGATAGGTATACCCAATGGAATATTATTCAGCCACAAGAAAGAAGGAAATCCTGCCATTTGTGTCAACATGGATGGACACTGAAGGCGTTATGCTAAGTGAGATAAGCCAGACAGAGAAAGACAAATACTGTATGATCTCAGTTGTATGTGGAATCTAAAAAAAAAAAGTCAAACTCATAGAAAAAAGAGTAGAAAACTGGTTGCCAAGGGCTGGGGTTGGGGGGAAATAGGGTAAGTTGGTAAAATGGTATAAACTTTCATGTATAAGATGAATAAGGTCTGAGGATTTAATGTAAAACCTGGTTACTATAGTTGATAACACCATATTGTATAATTGAAATTTGCTAAGAGAGCAGAATCTCAATGTTCTCACCAAAAAGAAAAAGATAAATATGTGAGATGACGGATGTGCTAGTTAATTAGATGAGAGGAATCCTTTCACAACATATGTGTATATCAAATCATCACTATGTACCCCTTAAACAGCTTACAATTGTATATGTCAATTATACCTCAATAAAGTTGAAAAGAAAAAAGGAATGCTTTTTTCCTTCCATTCTTGATACATAAATATACATACATACATCTGTGTATGTAGCCCATTGATTCTGCTTCTCAGAAGAGAGTCAAGAGTGGAGGGAAAAAAGCATCCTTTTTTTCTTATATGTTCTTATATATTTATATATTCATATGTATAGAATATTTATCTGTATAAATTGAAAGAGAGAGAGGGAGAAAGAGAGATGTCTCATATTCCCCACGGAACACTCAATGGTAGTATTTGCTATTTTCCAAATACCACATTGTTTCACTCTTCCTTTCTTTGCCCATGTCCTACCTTCTGCATGCCTACCCGTTTGTTTCAGCAGCTCCTATACAACCCTCAAAACTTATCTCTCCCTTATCTAAGAAACCTTTGCTGATTTGCTGGTCTTGGTTTAGGTTCCGTGTTTCCATTGCACTCTGTGCACGCCCCTGCCATCATGAACTCTCTGATTGCCCTCCCTGAAGACTCTACCAGCTTAAGGACATGCTATCTCCAGTGCTCAGCAAAGGCCTGACCTTTAATTATTAATATTATATTTTTGATGTGAGAGTGAGTGGACGTAATGTATGATAGGTTATTTACTTATTCCCAAATTCTTTGAAGGAACTGAGTTTATCCAGATAAATTCGATGTGTCATATTGACACAAATCCATTTGGGCTGTGGCTGAGAAAGTCATCACTGGGAAAAGCTTCAGTACCCTCTGAGTTCTAGGCAGAATGGCTGGAGCAAAAGGCTTCTGAACCCGGTCCTCTGTTGTGAATTTTCTGCCCAGGGGCTCAGCCATAGAAAACTTTGTTAAACAATCTTTTCTTAACTTGCTCTATTGAATGATTTTTCCTTTTGGGAGAAAAGGAAAATGGTAATAAATGAATTAAAAATGTTATCTGAAAGCTATCAATAATAAAACCTGAAATAAAACCTTAATTCAGCTTTTGAGCGTTGAGAAATAGGCCTAAATCAGTCACCAAACTGACTACCAAGATTTTACTTCTACCTCTAATCTATGTCACTCCGGATCTGTGGCGCTAATTCAGTGCCTGCGTTACTATAACATCTTCCACTCTATCTCTCTGTTTAGATCTATGGAACTAACTCAGACTCCCGTGTTACGGCAACAACACCCTAAATTGTTTCCCTCCCTGTGACCTAACTATCCTCCGATGTCCTCTCCACATTGCTTCCGAATTCAGCTTTCCAAAGCAGATAACCAATCATATGATTCTCTTTTCATGGTATTCCATTCTTAGAATAAAATCCAAATATCTCTGAGATGCGTCTAAGCTCTTCAGTCTGGCTCCCGTCAATATTTTCACTCTTCACCTCTGTATTAGTTTCCTGTATCTGCTGTAACAAATTACCAGGAACTCAGTGTCTTGAAACAACACAAATTTATTATCTCGCATTTATGTAGGTCAGAAATCTGATATGAATCTCACTGGACTAAAATCAGGGTGTCATCAGAGCTGCATTCCATTCTGCAGGCTCAAGGAAAAATCCATTTCCTTGTCTTTTCCAGCTTCCAGAGGCTTCCTGCATTCCTTGGCTTGTGCCCCCTTCCAATGTCTTCAAAGGCAGCAATGCAGGTCAAGTGCTTTTCACATTGTGTCACTCTGACATCTTGGCCTCCTTCTTCCACTTTTAAGGATCCTTCTGATTATATTAGGCCCACCTAGATAATCCATGATAATCTCCCTATTTAAGGTCAGTTGACTAGCAACCTTAATTCCCGTTTGACATGAAACATAACATATTCACAGGTTCCAGGTATTAGGACAGGAGCATCACTGGGGGGGCCATTATTCTACCTGGCACCACGATGCCTCTTGCTACCATGTACTCTGTGCTCTAGTCAAACCGGAGCACTTGCTATTACTCAAAGTGTCATTCACATTTACCCTTCCATTTTGCTCATGTTGTTTTCTATGTCTAAATTATACTTTCTTCCTAGTCTATATATTTTCTTGAAGTCTCAACTAAAATGTTTTTGTCTCCAAAGGCTTTTTCGAGTGCCCCAGGCGGAATCAATATTTCCTCCTCCGTCCTCCCACACCACTTTGTTTATACCCCCCATTCTGGGTTGATTGCAGTGTATGCTGGGCTAACTTTCCCATCACATTTTAATTCCCTGAATTTATCTTAACCTTTCTTGCATCTTCTCTAATGTCCAGCAAAAACTGTGCACAAAGAAGGAACCAAACAATATGTGCAAAGTGGAATGGCTTTTTAAATTTATGAAATCTCTGGGAGGGAATTATGATCTTCATTTACATAGTTAAGTTTGTAAGGTGGTGAATCTAATTTATTGTTCCAAAGTTCTATGTATCAGACAGTTGCATAAATTGATGCCATTTGTGGGGAACCATGGAAAGGAAGTAAAGCTTTAGGCATATTTTTCAGTCACGACTGAACTTCCTATTGTGTGTCTTATCTAATTCCTTCCAGAGAGCGAAAGATAAAACTCCATGCCCACCTAGAGTACTTAGAATCTCTTTCACATTACCTCTGGCTTGGAGGTGTATTCAAATACTTATTCAGTTATTTTTCTTATTTGGGAGAACATTCTCAATTATAGAGCAATATATGTATTTTTTTTTAGCACCAGTCTTATATGTCGTAGGTTTCCAAGAAGAATTTTAAAAATGACTCTATTATAATTGGTACATGTTTTAAAAATGAAGATATAATAAGCATGCCCTTATAATAACAATTGTGAATACTTTTTCATAATTTTTAGAAATCTAAGTATAATTTTCCAAAGATAGGATATTTTTCCACTTTTAAAAAATATCAAACATTAAAAAAGGATTATGTCTACTGGTGTGAGGTTTTTAAGTGCGCCAATTCATTAAAACACCCATTACCCTTCACTAGTCAGAAGAGAATGATCCTCAGAACATTTGAATGCCCTTCCCTTAGTCTGAGAACTGGTTGGTTGGGATTCAAACTCAGGTCTTTCTAGCTTAAAAGCACCTGCTATTTTAGATAGAACAGTCCTATGTTCTAACATCATACACGGAAAAGACTCCACTGCTTTCAAAATTAATGCTTCTGAATATTCACGATAAAAATTCTGATGTGATGGAATATAGAAACATGGAGAATACTTAGAACAGACAGTTACTGAGCTTTGGGTAAGTCACTTAGCCTTTCTGAACTTCAGTTGATTATAAAAAATAGAAATAATAAGGCCTACCTCATCCTTTTGTGAAGATTAAATGAGATAAAGAAAGTAGGTTTATTTCATTATGTTTCGTTCCCTACAAGAGCTTGGATGAATGGGAGAAAAGGGCTCTGCTACCTTGCGTTTGTCTGGGGATACGGTGGTGACTAGCACCACTCAGCCCCCTCTGCACAGCAGCCAGCACCTGGTTCGACTGGAAGGACTTCAAGGAAGGGGGCTGCTCTCTCTCAACCATGTCCTCAGAGCAAACTGGTTCAGGAGCCTGCTGTCCACACTCTCCACATCGAGTCAGTGTTTGCCTGTCTCCTCTTCTTTCCTATGTTACTTGGAGGAAGAAAGAGGGAGAAAGAAGGAAAAATAAAGGACAGAGAGAAGAGGTTCGCACCAGCTCTTGTTTCTGGAGAAAAAGAAAACCCATCTCCTACTGCCCCAGTTAGGCTTCTTTCCAGGACTTTCTTCATAACTTCCTCCTTCCGTGCCCAATTTCTATCCCCAAGTACACACAAGACTGTACGGCTTTCTCGTCTTCTACAAAGAAAGGAAAGTGTAAACTTTGCACATCCACTTTGTCGTCTTATGTGGTAGAAAATAACAGATAATTGGCTAAAACTTTCCTGATGAGTTCTTCTTGGCCTAGCAGTCTTTACGTGTGGGTCATGTCCATCTTATTGTTGGACTGTCTTCCAGCAATTCAATACTAAATTAGATTTCTAAAACTGACAAGAATCCCTGCTTTCTTGGGGCTTACTCGCAGAACCGTTGAGGGTCCTCCCTGCCCCATGCACTTATAGTTTAAGATGAACAGGATTACCTAATTTTTTCCTGAAAAACCATGAACAAGTATCTGAAACTTTGGGGTCTCCATTGCGAATACTAGTGTTGCTTATATGTGGAAGCATGGGTTTTTTTCACTGAAAATAAGCAGAGGAGCTTGGAATAAATCTGACCTTAAATTCTTGTGGCTATTTTACCTTTGTATCCTAAGAAACCCCTTACCCCATCCCTTGTTTTCGAGAGTTCTATCATGGGTCTCAGCAGAAGGCAACTGCTGTTTGTCTCTGTCCACATGTCTTTCTCTCTCACATGCCCTCATGCATTATTTCTGTTGTGGTTGTTTTGGCGGAAGTGTCCTCAGTGGGGAAACCATGCTCAATGTGATTAGAATATTTGGTATGTCCTCTTCTAGAACCATAGTGTTTTCTCCTGGAGGAGATTTCTTATTCAATTTCCCATTTTACGGAGAAAGAAATTCTCTTCACCTTGGAATGAAGTGAATGCTTGTGGACAGCTCAGGGCCATCGTCTGGATCTGCTGACCTTTCTCATATGCCAACGCTGACAGTGGCCTTCCACATGTGCCTCTGCCATGTCGGTGGCAATTCAGGTCCAATAGCTTGTCTGTCACGGAAACGGCCAGGTTGGATATGCTGAAACTCTATTTCAAGTTCAATTTGGCAAGAGTGTTGAAGACCTTAACGGAAATAATACTATTAAATGAAGCTCAAACTCTCTCCATTCATCAAATTTGAAGCTTTCATTAGGGCTTCTACTAAACTTTCTTTATTCAGGAAACCTAATCGGCAGTAAAGAATCTGATGGATCAGTGGAATACGAATTTTACTGCTGTGTGGAGACGTGGTTTTATGGTGCCATCAGGGAAAATGAGGTCTAATTGGTGAATGAGTGACTTATAATCCCCCTTGCGTCATTCCTGCTGTCCATGAAGGTGCCAAGCCAAAGACTGCTTCCTCTTAGACTCAGTCCGATGTTTAAAATTTTCCTGGATTTCTTGTTTCCATTAGATCCTAGGTCTGACAGAAACCTAATGCAACTAGCACACTTTTTGGCTCTTGAACACTTCCTGAGGAATTCCATGCTATTTTTTTTGGCTGAAGGTTGTGAAAAGACAAAAAATGTAGGGGAGAGGGGAGACATTTAGAAAGTGTAGTTTAGATTACCTACTTGGACTGCTAGGCTGAGTCCATCCATGTAGAAGGAAGGGAGATATGAGTCAATAATTTAATGTTAAAAATGTAATTCTACTTCAATTATATGACTATTTTAGTTAAAGTAGGTCTGGCGCGTAGATGATGACTCCAACTTGTCGTTGTCTTGAGAGCCTGGCAGTTGTTGGTTCAGCTTCCACTTCTGGATGGGACATTGATGCTGGAGCCATGAAAGGACCGAGAGGAAACTAACAGGAAAGAGGGTCTATTTCCAGCACTTCTCTGTCTTCTCTGCTAAGTGGGTCTCATATCCAAGTGGATGTGCTCCTGAGAAGGACAGGATTATCAAAATGTCCCTTTCCTCTGGCATGCTAGGTCCTCAGATGCCTTCCTTTGTGCTTCATCCAAGTCCAGCCCTTCTCACACCAGTGGGTCAGAAAATTAGGCACGTTTCTTTTGGAACAGGCTGTTTCCCACTGCGTTGACATATGCTGTGTTATGTTGCATTTTATAGTTTATTTGACATCAAGATATTTCTAAACAGTTATGCCCTTATTCGTATGTTTATCTGTTGGAAAAGTATCATGGCTGCATCATATTGACGGAAATCGTTGAGGAGAGGGCAAAACCTGCTTTCAAATTTTGAAAGATAAATTTGACCATCTAATTAGCCTTGGTCAATGCAAAACTCTTTGGCTAGAAAAGTAGTGCTTTTTTCTGATCTGGAGCTGCCGAGCAGGTTTTTAAATCAAGTGGGAGCAAAAGAGAGAGGAGAGATTTCCAGTGTGGCTGGAGAGAAAGCAGATTTTTTTTTTTTTTACACAATCAGAGTGCAAGGAGACCCTCCAAGAACAGACGTGATCATCCCCAGAGATTTTGAAGTTACCCATAGCCAAGTGGAAAACGAGGCCTTCTTATTGGGAAATGCCTTAAACATCTTCCAATGTAGTAAATAGGCAGGGACATTATAGCTTCTCACCAAAGAACAGTAAATAAACATGACTGTACCCAATTCTGTAACCTGAGCTTGTTCTCCCAATCTGATGTGTCCCGTTGGAAGTAGCAAAGGGACCCCTGCAAAATGGGGGTAGGGAGAGTCAAATCCCAATGAAATAGCAAGTTTGCGGAAAAAAACACAAGCCCTGACACATTTAGTGAATGGAAAGTGCTCGTGCACATCCTTCACGATGTTAGAACGGCCTACTAAAATTAGAGCGGAATGGAGGTTAACCAAATGCTTTGTAAGACTTTTGATATCATGTGATTTTTTTTTGCGGTATAAAAGCAGCAATAAAAGCAATAAAAATCTTCTCCCTCCTTCTGTAGAATTGCACCAGATTTTTTAAAAAAGTGAAAACTGTACTATCAAATTAAACTGCAAAATAAAGCAACTAGGAGTGCGAAATATCATCCTCGGAGGTAGAATTTTTTAACTAGAAGTTAGTAGTATAGAAATAAACTGGAAGATAAGGCAGCTAGTGTTGAGAAATCCTTTCAGGGCTAGAAGAACTTAGCTCCAGTTCCAGTTCTACTAAAGAAGTTACTGTGCAATCGTTGTTGTATCACTTCATCTGTTTAAGTTCAAGTTTTCTTATCTACAAAATGAAAGCCTTAGACCAGGTGCCTTCCAGCTCTAGCATTTCTTTGCATTTTGAAATGTTAAATCAGGCAGCTATTGGCTCAAAGTTAGGGAATCTGATAAAAATAAAACTTTTTAGGAGGACAGTGTAGGGAGTTTGGCTTAAATTATTCAGAAATTTGCCTTAATATTACACATCTTTTGTGTGGGTGTGTGAGGAAGATGGGCCCTGAGCTGACATCTGTTGCCAATCTTCCTCTTTTTGCTTGAGGAGGATTGTCCTTGAGCTCACGTCTGTGCCAATATTCTTCTATTTTACGTAGGACACTGCCACAGCATGGCTTGACGAGGGGTGCTAGGTTTGTGCCCAGGATCTGAACCTGTGAACCCTGTGCCATGGAAGCAGAGCGTGTGAACTTAACCACAATGCCACTGGGCTGGCCCCTACACATCATTTTTTAAAAAATTTTTAATTGCAAACACATCATTTTTAAAGTGTGAACCAAAAACTTAGGAAGAGTAGGAAATTGCTAGAAATTATTCAGCAAATTAAATTTATATTTGAAGTAACTTTGTTGTGTACTAGTATAAGTGGACTATCAGCTGAAGAAATATTCCACTGGTTTACAAATCTTAAATGGTGGAAATATTCCTTCATACATACCAAAGAACAATCGAAAGAACAACTAAAAAAGTGGATAATGTTGTTGTTTCTGCAGTGTTTAAATACTACAGAACTGAGGATTTATGGTGAAAAGAAATTTCAGTTTCTGTTGTGAAGAATGCTTCTTCAAAGATACCTTAATTTAAAGCAAATTTTACAAAAGATATGGAGGAAATAAAAAATAAGCATGGGACTTTTTCTTTTTTTTTGGTGAGGAAGATTGGCCCTGAGCTAACATCTGTGCCAATCTTTCTCTGTTTTGTATGTGGAATGCCACCACAGCATGGTTCGATGAGCGATGTGTAGGTCCACCCCTGGGATCTGAACCCGCAAACCCTGGGCCACCAAAGCAGAGCATGTGAACTTAACCACTGTGGCACCAGGCCGGTCCCTTTGTGATTTTTTTGAAGTATAGTAGACATGTCCCAATTATTAACTTCTCTGACATTGAATAGTATTTCATGTCACCTCAAACCTTTGACTTTAATATTTTCTTTCCTAGTGCATACTAGAAACGTTGATACTAAATGACTTTCCACATGAAGTTTTTCCTTTTCTAGCTTTTGCGACCTGGACTGTAAATACGTGAATGTGGCAGCTGTTTTGCTAGCTCTTTATTTCTTCCTTAAACTCAGTGAATAAAGTTTAATTTTCATGTGTCCTTACACATTTTTATTAGGTACATGAAAAACTTCCAGGCACAGTTTTCTGTCCAGGAGAAGCACTTTTTCTCTCCTTCTGCTGCTTTTCTCCCACATGAAGTGAGATCCGCAGCTGCAGCAATGCTGGGCTTTCTCTGCTCCTGGTGGAGTAACTTACCTGATCGGTGAGTGTGGAGAGACCGAGAGTTTTCCTCTTCATTTCCTCTTAAAAGTAAGCTTGGATACAGAAGGCATACATTTATCTCTGCTCCTTCAAGCTTGAAGCGTTATAGAACCTGCCCGTGCCTGGATGGATGGGCAAGTCTGTTTAAAACTGGGAATCAATTTTAGGAGGTCCCCTTTCCTCCAGATTTAAGCTCTATCCTTCAGCCTAACCTTTGTCCATTATAAAGGCAATAATTTGGTCCCTATGTATCTTACTCTTTCATCTTATTTCTTAGTTGGTTAAGAAGATAGTAGATTTTTAAAAAAAATTGGACTCCTTTAAAGATTCCTTAAAATGTCAATATACTCCTTCATGAAAAATAGGAAAATAAGAGAGAAGAAAAAGTCTTATTAAATATCCAGTTGTGTAATCTTTATGGCCCTGCTAGAATACAGAACTATCTTCCAGGAGATAAATTACTAAATGATACATTTTTAAGGACTAAGAAAGGACATTTGCTTCTCTATTGATTGTCCTAGTATAATGCAACTTAGTAAGTTTGAGCTATGGACTCAGCTAGACTTGAGTTTAAATCCTGACTCCATTGCTTACTAACTGTATAGTGTTGGAGATTTCTCTTAATCTGAGCTTCAGTTTTTTTAGCAGAGAAATGAGAATAACGACCACCAATCCATTATTTTAAAAATTCATGTGAAGACCTCAATAAACATTAGTCCAAACTTCTCCTACATACACTCCTTTTCATCAAATACATTGCATACAATTTATTTATGAGCTGTAAGATCATATTTTGGCAAGTAATTTCTAATTGAAACATTCTTGGGAACAATATATAACATGACAAATATAAAAGCTAGAAGATATTTACATGAAGAGTATATTTACAGAAAATAGAAGTTGGTCTAAGTTAATTGAAGGAGTTATCATAGTTTTTAAAAAAAATTGCAAACAGTAAAAAGAAAAAAGTCATCTCCAAACTTAGCTCTTACAGAAAACAGTTGGTTGGAACAATGCTTTCAAGTGCACAGGACTTTGATGTTCAAAGACCCCTTACAATTAAAGAATGTTCTTTCTATAACCAATCTTGTTCATTAGAACATCTTGAATGATTTGAGTTCCCCTGAAGGGTCTACTGAGATGATCTGAACGAATCCTAAAAGGCCTCTAGGCCCCCAACCCTTAGACAAGCTAGTTTCTTGTGGGAAACTTGATCCCTTCTATTCACCTGAATTCAGAGGTACTCAACTCTGCTGTGCATCAGAAACACTTGTGGATGTTTTTCCAAAATATATACCACCAGAGATTCTGATTCAGAAATTCTGGAATGGGCCACAAGTATCGGTAATTTTTAAAAAATTTTCTACAGACAGTTCTGAGAAATAAAGATTGAGAACTGTTGCTGGAAGCATTTCATTTCCTATTGGATGGGTTCAAGTGAGTCCAGGGGAATCCAACGGTGATCATCAAACAGCATCCTGAATTCTTAACGGAACCTGGAACTAATCTTATTTGACACTTCTATGAGGTATACTCTAAGGCTCGCTGCCATCTCTGCAAATCAAGGAGTTCACCAGGCTAGATTTTTCCCATCTAGTATCCAAGAGACTAATCCAGAACTAACTTTTTTTCCCGGTATGTAAAGAGTAGCATGATTGTAGTTTGATTTGATTCACTTATTTGATTCCATCAGTCAACATTGCTATTAAATTTTTTTCCCGAAACTTCTCAGCAAAACGTTAAGTGGGAGCTCAAGAATTCCATAAATGTTCTTTGACGTCTTACCAGTGGTACCCTGTTCTTTCAGCAATAGACGTGACTTAGTTTCTCTTATTCCCAACTGGTCTACTTTGCACCTGGATAAAATTTGATTGTTGTTGGTGGAGGTTTGTTCCAAATCTTTCTCAAGATTCAATTCACATCCTATTGGATTTAGACCTGCAAAGAATTCATCAAAGTGGAAAAACAAGTACTGAAACAGCACATTTGGTGAGCTTGGGAGAGCGACTTGGTGCTGACTGGCAGTTCCGATTGAGGGGAAATGATGAGGACGCACTTTTCAGGGTAGGATGTGGTTGCCCCATCCTGCTGCCGAATGGATTCTGAAAGACACCCTTCGAGGTGGTGGTTTCTTCAGGGAGGTAGGACTAACTCAGCAAGATTCTTCTCTGTTGTGGTTTTGGAGGAACAACTGGGGAAGGTCGCTGTGTTTCAAGAGCATATTTGTTTGGTCTAAATACGAGTGTCTGTCCATAACCACCCCCACAGTTTAGATCAGTAATTCATTTAATTTCTGACTTAAACTCAAGGTCTGACTCTTGGAGAAAACTATGCCTGGGGAGAAGAAAATTACCAGAGCACCCACCATCCCCCAAAACTTTTCGGCACAGCGGACTTCTACTTGTTTAGCACATGACTTTAGGGAAACCACGATGCTTGAAAATACTAATTTTTTCATTAAAGTGCCAGAAAATTCAAACCAAGAGTTTTAAACGGTGGTTTTTTACATACTATTAAAAGCTCTATAATAAGCAACTTTTGAAATCAGGATGAAAGCTAATTATAGAACTTCGTGGGCATAGCTGTTTCTATTCACATCTTCCATACCACAGAAGCAAAGAAAGTAGACATTTCTAACACATCAGCATCTTCTTGTCCTTCTCGTAAGTTTCTGACTTCTTTGAAACTGCTCTTAAATCTTTCCCTTGAAAACACGTTATGGTTGGATAGTCCCAGTTCAATGACAATTTCAGTTTATAGTTTTTAATCCAACTGAAGTATTCTTTCCTTAAAATACTGAATCTCAAGATACTTACATTTAAAGTAGACAAAAGGTCAAAGTTGTTGTGTGCAGGGTACGTGTTATCCCCTCTGCTTTGCATGTTTAATCCTTTTGTCATTGTATGCTTCACCAATAGCAACAAAATACAAAAGAAGAAACACACAAGATCATGAAATATCTGCTATGTCTGATCTTTTCCACCATCGAAATGCAAGTGTAACATTTGGGCTGATTTTTAAGAAAAAAAATTTTTTTTGAAAGTGAAAATAACTGCCCAGAGCAAAAGTTTCAAGATATTGCAACGTCTAGCAGAACTGATTGTTTTGGTTTCAGTCTTAGTCAGAAGATTTTGTAGCCAATTTTCACACTGGCAATTGACTCAGTTGGCCTGGAGAGTGGGCTGATTATGAAAGTCATTCTCTCCAGGGCTCAGACTCACAGACACACCCAAGTAACCCCGAATTAATCAGTACCCACCTACACCACGGTTCCCACTCTTGGCTGCACATTAGAATCACCCTGGGGAGCTTTTAACAATCCCCATGCCAAGTAATTAAATCGGACCAATTAAATTACTGCCTCTGGGGGTGTGGTCAACTCATCAGCAGCTTTTAAAGTTTCCTAGGTGATTACGGTGGGCAACCACAGTTGCAGAACTGCAGCTGCCTATCTGAAGCACATCCATGAGGTTCCAATTACTTCGACATTTTTGTTTTTTATTGTACCTGGAATGGGGTAGTAAGCTGCCTAGGACTCCCAGAAAATTTTCCATTTTTGAAAATATCCCTGAATTGGACAGTCTAATATAAAATGAGCAAAAGACAGAGCACAAGTCTATCAAAGATTTGTAAACTCATAAATCCATTCTTATAAGTAATTGAAGTTCATTTTTCTAAAAGGAAAATCTTTAGGTACCTAATACAGCAATGATTATAGAGAATTTAATCCCCAATGTCTTCAGGATTGTGGGAGAAAGATATTCTTACATATTTCTGGGGGAGTGAAAATTGGCAAACTTTAAAAAAGCAAAAACTACTACCAGTAAAGAACACAGCTAAGATTTAATGAGTGGTAACAATGGCGTTGTTCTAAGTACTCCATATGTATTAACTCATTTGATTCTCATGACAGTGCAGTGAAGTAAATATTGTGATTCTGCCCATATTCAGCAGGGAGACTAAGGCATGGAGGCACTGAGTCACACATCTAATAAGGTGATGGAACAGGGATGTACCTACCAGCAGTCTAGATCCAGAGCTAGTATTCTTAGGTACTCATAGAAAAGTAGGGAAACTTGGTACTCAGTGTCCAAGTCTTAAAGAGGACCCAATATATCAAAATTCCTTTCTGGAACTTTTCTTAAGAAATAACCAGATAGATGTATAAATATGTCCATTAGAAATAAAATAAAATATTGACAAAAATGGGAAACAAGATGAAAGACCACTAAAAGGTGGTTTCTTAAGTTAACCACATTATAGCCACATAATGGGATGATATATTCCCATTAAAACCATGTCACGAAGTGGCTCTTCCTAACCTTTTTGCATCATGACACATAAAGAGATATGACAGTATTTTAGGAAATACTAAACAGTCAGATTGGTTGGAGGTTCTAGAAGCTGGTGACACATGATCATTATCTTGGCGTGCCTATATCTCATCACCAAAGCCTACCTAGGAAGTTCTCTTGTTGAGGCATATATTTTGCCACAGGAAAATGTTCACTGAATTCTGATAAGTGAAGAAAATGCAAACTACAAGGAAGTATAGTATATCTTGGGCTGATAACTCCATCAGTACATATTGGAACAGATGGCCATACCGCCATACTGGTTGTTAAACTATTAAAAAACCTGTATATTATTTGGTAAATAGGCCAAAAACTCCATCATTATCATCACCACCACACACAGGGCTTCCCCCAAATATGGCAACCCTGCACCTCCTCAAGATAAAGCAGCTACAAGGTAAAGCCTGGAACGGGAGTTTGGAAAGGAAGTTCAACACCCTTCTCACTATCAGCCAGCATTTGTCCCAATTGGTTGGTGCCTGAGCTGTGCAGTGGTTCAATGTTTTGAATATCACCTCTGTATATTAAAAAAAACTAGGTAGAGAAGAGTTTTTGGAAGAATACACATCACAGTGTTAATGTTAATTCTCTCCACGGTTTTCTGGATTGTCCACTCATCTGCTTTAATCGAGTATATGTTTATAAATAGGAAAAATAAAGACCAATGAACAATACTTTTAGAGGTAATCTTGTGATTATGGTTGAATCTGAGTCCTTAAATCCTCATATTTATTTACAAAGGTATCTTTGGCCTTCTAAGCAACAGAAAGTTCCTAAGCTGGCTGCATGTAAGGTCTCACTGTTAGGGACTAAGAAGATACTGGCTATCACCAGGGTGATTGAAAGATAAGACATTCCTTTCCCCAAATTCTAGATACCACATGATATTCTCATATTTTTGTGCAACTCAGAGAAGGCGAGAGGCCTCGAATAATAATGGAGATGGAGTTTCAAAGTCAAATTTATTTTGACATAAAAACAATACAGGACTATGGTCTATCTTCTAATGCTGGGTTTGTGGACCAAAGTTTCATACAAGCACATTGCTAGAGAGAGTCCTCTCCTCACTTTCAAATCATAGGGCTCTTCCACCCTCTGATGGCGCTGGTGCTGCTGTGAACTGGGCCACCATTGTTTCTATCAGAGAAGGCCACTGCTGCCTGAGGGGTGCGCTTATGTCTCAGAGTGGCCCCCGATCTGCAACCGTCTCCTCTGCCTGGCACAACGAAATACCACCGTCTCCTTCAGGTCTTCCAATTCCCCTCTTACAACTTCAATATGACTACAAAGGGAACTCTTTAGTATTGTTATCTGCCCTTAACTCTAAATTCACAGAAAACATTCTAGCTTTTCCTGATCTTTTAAATAACACATGCAAACAAAAACACCACTGCCTCGCTTTCCCACGGCACAGCAGCAGAGCCTTAGACAGAGTTCTGAGACAGTCAGGCTCTGTTTTCTCTGTCCTTCTACTTCTTTCAGGGCCTCTCCATCACGTGGCCCTATCCCATGGGGACCTTGCTGCTGCCATAGACTACCTTTCCCGGCAGCACTGACCCTAAATTTTCTCATCTCCTCACTTCTCAGAATGACCTACTTTGCTGAGTCTAATCCCTTTAGGGCTTTGTCGTGGGACAGGAAGGCAACTGAGAAGTAAAATGAATCAAGAATGAAGCAAGAACCCTAAGCTTCCAAATGACAGAAACACAAATTGAAATAGCTCATTGGCTCATAGAATCCAAGCAATAGGTTTCCTAAAAATTAGAAGAAAGGGAGGAATAAAATTAGGCCTGAGAACGACTAGAACATCTCCCTGCCTCTTGCTTCTGCTTCAGTCTCTTTTGAAGGAAAGCAGCTTTTTCCGTATGGCAGAGACATGGCCTTATGGCCACTAGTGGCTCCCAAGTGTACATGTGATAGCCTCCCAAACTAAAAGGAGAGTTGACCTTTTAGTTCCAGTAAAATACACACACATACACACATGCACAAAACCAAAACAAAGGAACAAAAAACCCAGGAAGGATTCTAACTGCCTTGGTTTAGGTCTCATGTCCATTCATAAACCAATTAATTGTAACCAGAAGGACAAAGAATTATGCTGGGCAGTTTGGATCACATTGGAAGGCGTGAAGGGATCCTGTAAGAACATGGAATCTCCCAGTATAGTGAGGTGGATACATGGAAGTATTTTCTAGGAGAAGGAAGAACAGTTCCTAGCAGATAAGAGCATAAATATCTGGATGTAAAGATTTTGCTGTGTCTGCTGAGCCAGACACTGGAACAAATGTTTGCACATATTCTTTAAAAGATCGGGAAAAGCTAGAATGTTTCCTATTAATTTAGAGTTAAGGGCTGATAACGATACTAAAGGGTCCCCTTCGTAGTCATACTCAAGTTGTAACAGGGGAATTGGAAGACCCAAAGGGGACAGCGATATTTCGTTGTGCCAGGCAGAGGAGATCATTGCAGATCGGGGGCCACTGTGGGACATGAACTGCATCCCTCAGGCAGCAGTGGCCTTCTCTGACATAAGTAATGGTGGCCCAGTTCACAGCAGCACCAGCGCCATCAGAGGGTGGAAGAGCCCTATGATTTGAATGTGTAGAGAAAACTCTCCCTATTGGTGTACTTGGATGAAACTTTAGTCCATAAACCCAGCGTTAGAAGATAGACTATAGTCCTCAGTCTTTTTAAATCAAAATATTTTGACTCTGAAACTCTATCTCAGCTATTACTTGAGGGCTCTTTCCTTCTCTGGGTTGCACAAGAATATGAGAATTTCTTATGATATCTGGAAATTGGGGAAAGGACTCTCTTATCTTTTGGTCATCGTGGTGATTTCCAATACCCTGTTAGTCTCAATCAGTGGGACCTTGCAGACAGCTGGCTTAGGAACTTTCTTGGTCCTGGGAGACAGTCCCTAGAGTTCATTCTCCTTTGGGGTACACTCAGTGACTCCCCTTTAAAGCCTTACCACCTCTCTGGAGGCACTCGCTTAGGTGAGGCAAAGGTCACCGCTGTTTGGGGGAATCGAGCAATATCCATGCCCATCTATATGGGAATCTTCTCTCTTTCTTCTTAGCTGCTCATACTACCTCCTACCCCCACCCCACTCCTTCGCCCTAGCAAAGCACTCTAAGGGAGTTCAGGCTTTTGGAACCCAAAATCCAGGAAAGACATGTATTTAACCACCTTCTGCTTTCCATCTGGAATCCAATCCCTCTCTAAGACAAGGGAATGAGACCCACCTGCTCGGCACAGGGACAGAAATATGCAAAGAGAGCTAAAGTAAATTTCCATCTCGATAAATATCCTTTCACGTACTTTCAGTCGTGAGCTGCTTTTGAAAAACACTGGGGAGAAAAATTTAATGCCCCATTATTGCTGCCTTTATATCTCTCTGCTATAAAGCCCAGAGTTTCCTTCCTGTTCTGGCGAGCTTGTCAGACTCTGCCTGCAGCTGAATCTCATAGTTAATTTGGTGTGGTACTCATGTTGCTCTTTCTCTTTTTATTCAAATATTTGCTATTGTACAAACACAATTATGCATCGCATCTACATAATAATGATATAGAAATTAAAATATTACTCAGTCAGGTATTTTGGTATTGGATCTCAAAATTAATTAGAATCTCCAAAAATAATTTATTAAATGGCCAAAATAATCTATTCAATCCTATACTCGGAGTGCCTACTTTCTAGTGAACATGGATCTTAATAGTGATTCAATTTCTCCTGCTTGTTTCACATAGGCAGAATTATGCACAAGGTCTTACGTTGTTTAGTAGGCTTTGAAGAGGAGTGGATGGCACATGCATTCCTGAGTCTAACGTAAAATCTGCCTCAGGGGAAAGACTGGAAAAGTAAAACAAAAATGAACAGAAATGCTCCAGCTGAGTCTGCAGGGTGCATGCCTGAATAAACTGTGAGTGTGTTAGATTGTGTGTATTCATTTACAAACACACCTATATATATAGTGTTATAACACTATATATAGAGGCCATAATTCCTTAACTATACTCATTTCTGGGCTTTTCTCTAGGATCATAAGTATACATATTTTCTCAATATTTACCTTTGAATGAGCATATTGAATGAATGGGGTCCAAGGATATATATGAACAAGGAAAGTGTTATCACAATACCTCATTAATTTGGAAGTTTTTGGTCAGACAACAGAGCTATCTGGAAGAAAGTGAAAAGCTAAGAAGAAAACAAAACAGTTGTCTCAGAACACTTCAGCACCGGGCACTTTATTTACAAAGGCATCATTTTCGTCTGTTTATCTTTGTGTTACTTACGGCTCAAGTTAGCCAGGATTTTTGGTTTCTGTGATGAAAGGCCTTGAATTTTGGCGCCAGCTGGACTTGGGATGAATTCAAGTAAATTAACCCTTTGGAGGCTTATTTCCTTAATCTGGAAAGCAGAAGTAATGACATTTAACCATAAAGTTATGTCATGAGAATTAAAGAAGCTAACAAAAGAATCTAATGAAAACTGATAGAAAGTATTCTTCAATGGTGATTTGTTTTTTCTCCTTCTTTTCCCAGCCTGAGGCAGATTGAAATCAGGAGACGAGGAAGAGGTTTCAAAGAGGGACAGACAACAATAGCAAGAAATAACAGATCCAGCCTGACGGTCAGAGATCCAAATAGAAAAAGTAACTTAAAAAACAACTTCATCCTTTCTCACTTCTGGGGCCATCACTGAGTCACAGGAACCAAGAAAAGCTCGAATTATACTCAGTATGTTTCCCAGAAGTTGGATGAGACATGCCGAAGACTGTAGAACCACTTTTCCCCAAAATAAAGAAAAGAAAAAGAAAATGGTGGGGGTAACAAGTAAAGCTTTGCTCAGGATAGAGGAAAGCTGAGGTATTCACATGACAAGACATGGATATATTTGAAGGGCTTGGGTTAAACTCATTCCATGGAGCAGAGGTCAGCAATATTTCAGCAATGGGCCAGATAGTAAATACTTTAGACAAACATTAAATATTTAGCTAAATATTGTGAGCTACGTAAGATCTCAGTCACAGATTCTTCTTTTGCGTATGTGTGTGTGGGTTTGTTTTTGCACACTTTAAAAATGTCGAAAACATTCCTAGCTCACATGCTGTACAAAAGCAAGCCACAGACCGGATTCGACCCACAAGCCACAGTTTGGTGACAAGGAGCAATGATGGACTATACAAGACTACAGTCAAGCGCCTTTTAAAACGCATTACCTAAATGAATGGGTAAGGTGGGTAAAGTGCATATGTGAGTATTTCAGTCATCACACTAGAAATGAAGCTACACTCGCTGTCATTTTACATAAATGCAGTGTACTCATGTAAATTTGCCTCTACTTATAAACTGGAATTTTAACCAGCCAAATGATAAATGTTGAAACTAGGACTCACATGCACGTATGAGAGAAAAGTAAAAAATATCACATAATAGGAGCTAGAATTTATTGTGAAGTTACTATGTGCCAGGCACTGTATATGTATTTGCTATGGACTGGATTGTGTTCCTCTCAAATTCACATGCTGAAGCCCTAACCCCGGTGTGACCATATTTGGAAATAGGGCCTTTAAGGAAGTAATTAAGGTTAAATGAAGTCACAGGTGGAGCCCTAATTCAATAGGAATGGTGTCCTTCTAAGAGGAGGAAGACACACAGGGGGGTGTGTGCACAGAGAGGGCTTCTCCGAGGTCACAGGGAGATGGTGCCTGCCTGCAAGCTAGGGAGAAAGGCCTCTCAGAAACCAACTGTGATCTGGGACCTCCAGCCTCGAGAACCGTGGGAGAATAAAGGTCTGTTCTATCTGTTAGGATAGCCCCCAGTCTGTGCTATCCTGTTATGGCATCCTGAGCAGGCTAATACAGTACTATTTAAGATAAATCCTAAAATGTCTTTATAAGGAAAGTGTTACTATTATCCTTAGAGGAAAAATCTAGAGGCAGAGAAAGGTTGAGTAACATACCCAATCTTGTCTAGTTAGCAAGTGGCAGAGTCGGGATTTGAACCCAGGCAAACTCACCCTGGGTTTATGTTCTTAACCTATGGCACACTGTCTCTCAACCCAGGTGAGGAGGTTATGTTAATGTTCTTCCTCAATTCCTATTAAGGATGGCTTCCCACTTGATTACACAGAACCCATAGGAGGAGTTAAGGTGGAATAGTGGTGCTTAAAGTGCTTTAGCACATGGCCACCTGAAGCCTCTTCTAAGTTTCAATCATACAAATTTCACTGCTTCCCAAAAGGAATGAAACAAAGCAGAGATCAAATGGACTTTTGCTTGGCGAGGTGGATGTTGGAGTCGGCCCAAGGGGAGAAATACGAACCAGATTTTATTTCTCTCCTTATGCCTTATATAACATATAGGCACTTTTAATGTACACCATGGCAGCTTTAGTATAGACATTTTTATATAAACCATTTCTTGCAAAATGTGATGTGTACTAAAGGAAAGATTAATTTTCCAAAATAAACTGGTCTTCCAGAATTTTATAGATGTGAAGGGGATAAAGCAGACATACCCATGTGAGCCAACCTTCATTCTGGCAGTCCTTTCTTACCTTCTCTTTCTCTCCTTTGTTGCTCCTGATCTCTGAACTTGGAATCCAGCTTTGGCTAATCCTCAGTGCTGTTACACTAGAGAAATGCTCAGGCTGAGACTTCAAGATTAATCCTGAGAACTGAATTAAATTCGAACTGATTACACAGTTGAAGATTATTACAGTGATGGGAAAACCGTGGCTAAAATGGGCAAAGAATTATCATTAAAGGGTCCCCATGTTGTCAACTCTTGTGCTTACTTGGTCTGCGGTTTAATAATCAGAAATGTAACGTACATGGTCTTGAATGGACTCATCTGAATATTCTGAATGAAAAATGCCAAAGCAGAGACTTCGGAGGGGAATGAAAAGGACCCCCACAGCAAACTAGCCCTCCTGGTACCAGAGTGACATTCATTTCATTGAGTCCTCAAAAGCCTGTAATTTTAATGGTAGAGAAATGCCTAAGAAAGCATTTTTTATTCTTTTTCTACAAAACATGCACAGAATACCTATTATAAATATTCAGTTGGATGATGGTGGAAACAGAGCCTGAAACATAGATATTAGGCTTCATCATTTATTAGAAAGGGCAAATTTCTTTGAGAAACATTTATTACATAAGCCTTACTGACTAACTCAGTACAAATGTGATGAACTTTATCATTTTTTCCCTCCCAATTTTACCTTATAAAGTTGACATTTGAAAATATTAAATCTATGACTGGTGTGCTTTGTTTGATCCTGAAAAAAATGGATCTGTGTGATAGCTATGTATGTGTGTTAAGGCAAGAGTAGCTTGTGTTATTGACAGTGTCATCAATGATGGCTAACATTTTTTCATTCAACCACCAAAATTTAAGAAGCACCAAAAATGTGTCAAGCACTGTTCTAGTTACTTAGGGCACATCGGTGAATGAAACCAAGATTTCTGCCTGTGGGGAGCCTTATTCTACTGGTGGGAAGTAAACAATAAGCAATGAACATGACAAATAAGTAAATCATTTTGAATGAGACGTTTGAGGAAGATTCCAGACAATTGCAAATGCCCCATGGCAGAGCTTGGTGTTCTGAGGAAAAATAAAGTGGCTAGTCTGAGGCTAGAGTGCTGTGAGCAGGGGTGAGTGGCAGGAGATGAAGTAGATGAAATTGAAGGTATGGCAGGACAGATCAGGTAGCACACTGCAGGATGAGATGGGGCACAGAATTTGATTTGAGTTATGGTGTGATGGGAGTAAGCTATTGGAGGATGCTCAGTGAAAAGTGAAGTCATATAACTTACAATTTAACTGGATCAGTCTGGCTGCTTGTGAGGAAGACTTTAAAGGGGCAATGGAGCAAAAAGGAGAGCCCTTAGGGGTCTTTGCTGGGGTCCAGGAGATAGCTGAGGGTGGTTTGAACTGGAGTGGCGGTGGTGGAGATGGCAAGAGGTGGTCAGTTTGGAATATAATTTGGAGAGAAGCCAACAGATTTTTCTAATATGCAAGGAGTGAAAGGAAGAAAGAAGTCTAACTTGGTTTGACCCCAGTTGCGCCATGATAATTTTGGGACCACGATCTCTTCATCTGTACCAGGTAAACCAGCCATTGGGAACTTGCCCGAGTAACTGAAGTCAGACACCATTTAAGGAAGCAACACCCAGAGGTTATTTGGAGGCAGATGGGCTGGGTCATGAAATCTAGATAATAGTTTGCAGTCAGTATTTAAAAAAAAAAAAGAATAAAAAAGAAATAGAATATAATGTATGAGAGAACATCACACATTATCAAAAAAAATGCATGCATATATTTGTATGTATTTAAATATAGAGAGACATAAAAGAAACAATGTTTGCATACGCATGGGTCAGGATTAAAAATTATTCTTACTATGGATTAAGGTCAGAAAAATTTGAAAGTTGCTGATCTAGTATGCCTCCCAGAATATAACACATTGTAGATGATCCAATGGTTTCATTGAATTAAAATAAAAACGAAAGGAAAAATATAAATTTATCTCTAATAAAAACCACCTTCCTTTTGGCCTAGGGAAGGGGCATGGAGAGGAGAAATGTAATAATTCTTCTCACCCACATTATTTATGACCACAGACCCAGGGAGTTATACATACACGGAAACTTTTGGGCAATGCTTTATTATTCTGCAGTTTTCAGGGACAGCATTGTCTTTTTGAATCCATAAAGAAACAGACTGAAATGGTAGAGTGAGTGGTGACATTTTGCCGTTTTTGAGGATGACAAAGTTTCGAAAGCTTGATCAAGGTCTTGCATTGGTTGATATGGGCCTGGAGCCTATAATCACACATACAAGTCCACATTCTTTCAACAGTGACACTATCCTAAAAGTACACTAACTTGACCACATGATGCCTTTGGAGAATGGAAAGTAGTTTGTTGTGTTTGGCCTAGTAGGAGAGTGACACAAACTAAACCGGAAAGGCCAGTTGGAAATTATGGAACTATGAGATACGTAATCTGAATGCCATTGGATGCTGGGAGGTCACTGAAGGGTTCTAAGCAAGAGAATAACATGAAGAGATCTGTTTTAGAACAATCCCTCTACTGAAATAACAGAATAAAATATGTACCCCCATGCTTTTCTTTTCTAAACTTTCTTGTAAGTGACTTCCTCTCTCCTGGAGGACCAGACCTAGCCAAGTGCCTACCAGATGAGAGTTCACATTGCTAGACCAGAAATGCAGAGAGAAAAAATAAAAGTTGGTGTTGTTTTCCTCCCAAAGTCAGTTTTTGAATCTTACTCACGCCCCATCGATACTTTTGAAAGATGAAACAATTTCCTTTGCAAAAGGCATATTTTACTGAAAGAAGATAAGATTCTTGAGAATTGACAGCAGTACCTGAATGAAGCAAGGAATAAAGTATATTCCGAAACATTAAATTGGAAAAAAGCAGGAACACACAGGAAGAGTCACTTCAGCTGAGATGAGGCAGCCCAGGATCAGACACTTGGATGGACTGTTATTTTGGAGGGTGTCTGCTAGCAGAAATGACATGGTTGTAGGGTGGAGATGGGGAAGCTGAGTGGGTAGTTGGCCACATGCAGACTAATGGAGTTGGTGTAGGGAATCAAACACAGCTCCAGATCCAAGATGTCAAGAGAAGGCCTCAGAACATCAATGCCAGGTTGACTGAGCACTATGATCCACCCATGTTGAGAAGTCATGCTATCTGCTCTCATTGCTGTTTGGAAGGCCATCCACTGGAATGGCAATTACGTGGATGTATCGATTTGTAGATCACCTGAGCAAAATTTTGCCATTTGCACTGCACTGTCTGGACTTATTCTTTCAGTGGGTTAAAATACTCGCAGGCCTTTTGATACAGAGCATGGAGTCCTTGAGGGCTTAGTGGTTATGTAGAAAGGAACACTCCCGACCCCCAGCACCGGAACTATGGGTGAGTCAGGACAGTGGCGGAGACTCAGCGCCCCCACCCCCTTCACAGCCACCATCCTCCCTTTTGGCTTCAGGGTTGAAAAGGGAGAAAACTGGAGAGAGGAAGAGTAACGAGGAGTCTGGTTAAGAGCAAATGGAGGCCTGAACCGAGGCACAGAAACACTGCAGAGGCCACATTTTCAGAAAAAACATGTTTCAAGTTTGTGGTTCACCAAATTCATGATTTTTATCTCAAAGATGTTAAAATCTAGGCTGCTGTTCCCTGCTATCTGTGCAGTATAAAATAGCTTTTTCATTGGCATGGGAATTCAAAGAAAAATTAGTCTAAGCAAAACATAATTAGAAAGATAAACAGACTTCCTTCTTAAGCATATGATATATGCAAAAGCCAAATAGAAAATATTTTGCATCTTTTCTATTCAGTATTATCTGTGTCGCAGCTACCCGTTCCCACCCCTCCCTCTGAGGCCTATTAGAGCAGATAATTACCAGTTGACTAGATACAGGGAAGAGTGAAATTAAGCAGTGATGTAACCAGTGAAAGACACACTAATTCTTTCCTTCCCGCTCAGTGGGTGATTCTCGGATAGGCTCTTTGTTTGGTTGATGATGGGACAAGTTTTAGAAATGCAGTCACAATTAATTGCTGTGAACCTAGACAACTACTTAGCCTAAGAGGAAATCACCAATATCTTCCTCCTCCTCCTCTCTCCCTTTCTTCTTCTCCTTTCCCTCTATCTTTCTGTCTTGGGAGTTTGGCGTTGTGTTAAGATGCTTGGTGTTCTGATTCAGGGTTTAATTTCTGAGATATCTCAAATATCCCACTGCTGGCACTAATGGAACATCTCATGTTGTATGAAGGATCTGTAAGGCTTCACTGCAGGGCATCAACATACTATTTCTGATCACTTGACAGTATTTCGGTTGCTTTTGTAATAGTTGCCTTATGTAAAACGTTGTTCTCTCTCCATTTGTGTGACGACTGTGTAGAAACTTCTCTTAATATTTTCTTTTCTAGTGCAAAAGTTGGAGAAAGCATGAGCAAAAATCCTAGATATATATCTAAGCTTTCCATAATAAATTATTTCATTTAAAAAAAATGATTTAAGCCAATTTAAATTACATTTTTCCCCAAGCACATTTACATACAAAAGCATTCTGTGGTCCATGAACAAAATTGATATGACTGAGTTGCTGTCAACAAGGCCTCCATTAAAAATTATTTTCTAGGATTGGGAGTGAATGCGTGTTGGTCACACCCTATTTCCTGCCAGATCCTGCTGGCTGCAAAGTTTCCATGTGTACCCGCTGTCGACACAAAATAACCAATAACCGTTTTATAGATAAGAGGGATAAAGTGAGTTTTACTTGAGCTGAAATTGAGGATTATAACCCTAGAAGGACTTTTCCACAAAGGAAGAAAGTGTTCCAGAGAAGCCTGGTTTTCAATATAGTCTTATATCTTTTTAGAAGAAAGAACATACATTAAGCACATCAAGGATATATATTCATGAAAGTTTCAAAGAGATATTCAGTGGCAAATTAGAAGGTCAACATGACTCCAAAAGGGACTAATATGGGCATTACCAATGGGACATAGAAGAGGAAGCATGCATTCTTATCTTAAGAGAGTGCTTTCTTTAATGGTTAAAGCAGATGTACAATGTATGGGGCATTTAAGTCAGACATCTTTAGTTCAAGCTGAATCAGGTTTGAATCTGAGTAGTTACCCCATACACCTCAACAGGTGAAAATCTCTTGTCAGTCTGTTCGTTGAGAATAGAGGGACTGTTGTTAGAGACTTGAGAATAGAAAAGAACTTCACTTATCATTAGTACAATGTTTTGTCAGAATTTTTTGCCCAGTTGCACCTAATAGCTCCATCAACAGGTACAATATATACAGTTTTTATTGACTTAATAGAAAGTATAGGGAAGCATTTGAAATAACCTGCATACCCAATAATAGACAAGTGGTTAAATAAATTATGCTGCATCAATTTAGCTGAATATTTTGCAGTGATTAAATGAAAATTATGAAGTTCTACAGAGATATAAAAATGCTATTATGTTGGAAAAGGAAGCAGAATAAAAATTATCTCATTTTGTGATTACAAGTATTAAAAAGCTACGAAAACATAATTCAGAGGAAAGAAGAAACTAATTTATTCATTAAGATAGTGAAATGGTTATTAATTTTTTTCTTTAAGACATTTTCATTTGTGTGTCTCCCGATATGATGCACTGAGAAGGATACAACATCACTTATGTTAATACCCCTGCTAGAAATGCATAAACTGGGTCTAATCATAAGGAAACATCAGACACACCCAAGATGAGGGCCAATCTACAAAATAACTGGCCTATACTCTTCAAAAATATCAAAGCCATGAGACACAAAGAAAGAACTATGCCTCCTTCTAGATTAGAGACTAAAGAGACGTTAAAAACTAAAAGCAGGGGCCGGCCCTGTGCCTGAGTGGTTATGTTCGCGCACTCTGCTTCACGGCCCGGGGTTTCGCTGGTTCGGATCCTGGGTGCGGACATGGCACTGCTTGTCAGACCATGCTGAAGCAGCGTCCCACATAGCACAATCAGAGGCACTCACAGGTAGAATATACAACTATCTACTGGGGTGCTGAAGGGAGAAGCAAAAAAAAGAAGATTGGCTACAGTTGTTAGCTCAGGTGCCAATCTTTAAGAAAAAAAAACCCTAAAAGCAGTGTGTAATCCTGGACTAGAAGAAAATTTATAATAGACTCTAGTAGGGCTGGTATACATTTGCTAACTTCAAAAAACTCATTTCTCAATAGGCATGATTGAAATTTAGCCTATGTCCATTTATAACAAAACATTCATGAAGAAAATTGTTCAATAAATGATCAGACATTTTATTTCATAGTGAAAATTCAGTATGTAAATGCATTATGTAAATGTCAGTGATATAAAGATAAAGCTTTAAATTTCAACAAGTATTTTATTGACTTTTTTTTTTGGTGAAGAAGATTGGCCCTGAGCTAACATCTGTTGCCAATCTTCCTCTTTTTTTGCTTGAACAAGACTGTTGATAAGCTGATATCTGTGCCAGTCTTCCTCTATTTTGTATATGGGATGCTGCCACAGCCTGGCTTGACGAGCAGTGTGTAGGTCTGTGCCTGGGAGCTGAACCTGAGAATCCCAGGTTGCCAAAGCAGAGTGTGAGCACTCAACCACTATACCACTGGGCTGGCGCCTTATTGACTATTTTTACTATAAAATTTTAAATTTTATTTAAAATTTTTATTTTATTTCTTCATTTGCCTGATATTCAATAATCAAATTTCTTGAAATGAATTTAGCTATGTTTCTTTATATTTGTCAAAAAGTTTAGTAATCTTTAAAAGCACCCCTGTCAATATTCCAGGAAAAGATAAGAGAGAAGTAGTCTAAGAGCCGGCCTGGTGGCATAGTGGTTAGATTTGCATGCTCCGCTTCCAAGGCCCAGGGTTTGTGGGTTCAGATCCCCATCACAGACCTATGCATTGCTCATCAAGCCATATTGTAGTGGCATCCCACATACAAAATAGAGGAAGACTGGCACAGATGTTAGCTCAGTGATAAACTTCCTCACCAAAAAAAATAGAGAGAGAGAGTATTTGTCATTGTTAGACTACTTTTTTCTTGGTTTAGTAATGCTAAATTTCTAGCATATTAAGCTTACAATGACAATGAGGGATATTTTTTTTCTTAATAAAACAACCAGAGCTTAACGTTTTCAGATTACTTGATGAGAAAAAATTCCATTTGCATTTGAGCCAAAAACAAAATAATAGCAACAACAACAATAACAAAAACAAAAGACACACATTCCATCGTTATTACAATGTTCCATGGAGGCAAAAGAGAGTAAGATTCATTATACTGGAGCTCTCTCCCTGGACAAAAATTTTCTGTATAAATTGGGTGCGGGATCCAATTCTGTTGATTCTTTATTTTGTCTTATAGTCAATAATGTAGCTTCCATTTTCATTTCGCCTATGACAACTGAATCTATTTTACTTACCCTGGCAGCAAATCCGATGGGTTAGAATTAGATTTGAACAAAGATGTCACTTTGCTCTGGTGGATGTATTCTCAGTTCAACTGTAACCAAGAGAACGCCCATCCCAGTACCTGACTTCAAAGATTACTTAATGTTTTGCTCTTTTGGATTAGCTGTAATGGCAGAAAGGAAGTCTTTGTAGCCCAGAATGACAATTGTTGCAGCTGTGATTGTTTCTCCAGTTGTAATGACAGTTTTAATTTAAAGCTGCACCCATGGGGGCTGGCCCCATGGCCGAGTGTTTAAGTTTGTGTACTCTGCTTTGGTGGCCCAGCGTTTCACTGGTTTGGATCCTGGGTGCGGATATGGCACTGCTCATCAGGTCACGCTGAGGCGGCATCCCACATGCCACAACTAGAAGGACCCACAACTAATGCTGAGGTGGCATCCCACATGCCGCAACTAGAAGGACCCACAACTAAAATATACAACTATGGACTGGGGGGCTTTGGGGAGAAAAAGCAGAAAAAAAAGAGAAGAACAAGAAGATTGGCAACAGTTGTTATCTCAGGTGTCAATCTTTAAAAAAAACAAAAACAACACACAAAAACTGCACCCTCTTTTCACTCAGGTCATCTTGAGACCAGCAACTCAAAATTGCTGTCGGGAGTTAAGAGTTGGCCACAGTGTAGCGGGAAGATAATTTGATCTCTACAGGCACTCAGATTCTGATTTGGGGCTCGCTGTGTTCTAATCAACGAAACTAATGAACTATATACACCCTAAGTTTATCTACTAGAGAACCTTGAATTTTTCCCAGAGCGAGAGCCAAATATTTTAAGTGGTAATCAAGTTTGCCTTGTCATTGCTCATACTTGATCATTAGAATATCACACCTATTCATGTCCCTATTAAAAAAAAAATCTTTGATTTCCACATGTACACCTGTCACTTTCCTGCTAAATGCAAATGGTGCCCACAGAGTAATGTTGCTTTGACCTCCTTCAACAAATAGTGTAAAGTGCAAAACTTTCCTTGGAGTCCTTCTCATCAGTGACATTTTTTACATCTAAATTTGCATATGTTCAAGGTGGCATGAAGAAGTTTATTACTACTAACATTTACATTAATTCTGTATTTTAAAACATGCAAATTATTACTAGATTTCTTGCTTGAGAATATTTGAGTATTCTACCCAACAACTATTTATTAAGAAACATTTTGCGCCAGGCACTATGTCAGATACTAGAAGACAGCAAATGTGAAAATGAGAGAAAGAGGAAGATTGCAGAGGAAAGATGAATAACTTCACACTCAAGATATGTATTAGATTGATTTATCTTGTCGATAGAGTTATAGATATGATGCATCCGAACTATAACCATTAGGAGACAACAAATAGATACATATATACATTTGTTGGTTTCATTGGTTAGCACTTGAAAATGAAGTATTGAAGCTTTTCCTTCCCTCTTGGTTGACAGAGGCCACTCCATGAGATGGGCTGAAATACAAGAAGGTACCGAGTAACCCCTCCCCAACTCTGAGTATTCCACAAGAAAGTCTAGTTCATGGACTTACATCTGACTATTTTTCCAGAGAACTAGAATCATCTTGTTAGAGATATAAAGCAGAGGAAATTGTGAACCGAATGAAGCTAGAAATAGAAGGTATAACAGATTTCAAGGTAGAAACTGAGGTTTTTGCATTAAGACCTTGGAAGAGTCTGTCATAGACAAAGCAGACCTAATCCTTGCTCTTGCTGATTTCACATTTAAGGTTTAATATTACAATCTGTCTTTGCCATGAGACAGAGAGTGATTTTGCAAATTGTTAGACATTCAATGATACAATGGAAAAATAATATAAAACTTTTGCAAAGTGAAAGGGTGAATATTGTAAAAGATGTAATATTGCACAGAGTCAATAAAAATCATATAAAAGGACTACTCGGATCACAACAAACTCAATGACAAATGAAAGTCTATTAGCCAAGACCAGCTAACAACTAAAGAAAAGGAAAAGAAACAAAGTTGGTGAGTAATAGGTAAGTAAAATAGAATAACTTAATCATCAAAGAATTAAGAAAGAACATGGGAAAAATTGAGGAAAACTAAGAATTCTTTTAAGAAATGATAAATGTTTTAGTCTTGCTTTCAACTCAACATGAATTAGGAAAATCTATACCTCTTAATATAATACTATGAGAAAAATAAAAGTTCAATTGAACAACTAACGTTTGATTGATTTTTATTCTTAGAATGAACATAGTTATGACTTTTTTTATTAAAAATAAAATAAACTTATTTTATAGTTTAAAATTTACTGAATTTTATGGAGAAAGCCTCAGTAAAGCCTTTCCCCACCCCATTCCTCAATATTTACCTTAATATCAGTCTCTTTTATGGATTTACTTTAAGTGGCTTTTATCAAATACCACTGGTCAAGGGCCTTCTTTCTGTATGTGAACAGCTTTCTCTGCCTTCCAATTTTGAGGTCCACCTAACTGTATCAATTCACTTTCATTTTGGATCAGCAATTTGCAGAGCTGCCTACATTTCCTAGCATCATATTCGTTCACTGGATCATAAGAATTTCTTTTGTTTAGCATTCTTTAGGCTAAAAATTTAAACAATAAAATCCCTCAAACTGTAGTCTCCCCCACTTATCACATCCCTGCATGTATTACCCTATATGTATTTTCTGTCATTGCATAAGAAATTATCACAAATTTAGTAACTTAAAACAACATACATTTATTATCTCACAGTTTCTGGGAGTCAGAAGTCTGGGCACAGCTTGTGTCAGCCCTTTGCTCAGAGTTTTGAGAAGTTGACTGGGATGCATTGTCATTTGGAGGCTTAACTGGGGAAGAATATGCTTCCAAACTCATTCAGATTGTTGGCATAATTTATTTTCTTGAGGCTGAATGACCGATTGACATTCCTGGGCTTTTCATTGGCTGTCAGTGGGAGGCAGCTGTCAGGTCCTAGATGCTGCATACTGTTCTTTGACGTGCAGGCTTCTCAACACAGTCACGTACTTCATCAAGCACGAAGGTGACCTCTAGTCTAGTCTGCAAAAATACAATCTTATAAAATATAAAGTAATCATGGAAGTGGCATCCATTATTTTCACCACGTTTTATTGGTTAGAAGCAAGTCACAGGTCCTACCCACACACAATGAGAGCAATTACATAAAGGTATGAATGTCAGCAATCTTTGGGGGTCATATTATGGGCTGACTGCTACAATCTCCCACCATCAAAAGCAAAAATATACGACTCTGGACATTGAAGTCCAAGGTTACATAAAATGGATTAGTTCCCAGTTATATCATTTTTGGATATTCAGAACAATTATATGAAGTTTTAAAATTTCTTAGTACTATATTAAACTAACTTTTTAATTTGCTGTTTTGCTTAAATTTCTTGAAGACTTTGGATGTATTTAGCAGTGATCTAAAACCGCAGCATTACTTTGTCCTAAACCTTCAAATAATCCTAAACCAAAGGGATTGGTTTATAGTCAACATTTTATAGAAATCATCGAGATGAACTATTTCAATTTTGTAGCTGTTGATAATATCTTTCAAATATAAAACTGACTTTTGTGGACTTCATTAAATTTACCTTAAAGTGGCAAGTAAGTAGTGTATGCAGCCACAAGAGTGAAGAAACGTTTAGTTAGTAAATTAGCCTGGGATAAAAACTTGATGAAGAGTATTCTGAATTATGTGTTTATCCTGAATTGTCTTAGATCAAAGCAAGAACAACAATGAAATGTTGTCATGCATTAGGAAGAATCCAATTGGCTGACATGGACAGTGTTCCTACTATTTAATGATGGATATCAGTGTTAAGCTACAACATGTGCATGATAGGCATTTTAATAAATCCACGTGGAAAGGGGAAAGGAATAAGGGAATAAAAGTCAAATTTGGAATGGAAAAAAAGTTCAAATACTTGTTTATTGGTACTAATTAACAGGGAATATTGCAAGAGTTTGCTTTATGTATCTTTTTCTCTATTAATAGCATATATAAAATTTTATACATGTTATATATAAATTCCTATAAATATTAGGAATAGGAATCTAAAGAATTGAGTGTAAATCCCCAAGGATAAAAGGTTTCAGGCCATTGTTGAACAATTTGCTGTGAAAAGTTTTCTCTTTGGGATTGTAAGAATAAAATTCTATCTTCTGAACATAGTGCCCATTTTATCTTATCTATACATCTTTCAATACTATGTAGAGTTGCTCCAGTTATGAAAAATGGATATCTTTGCCACATTTTTCAGACTTCTTTAGTTTTTTTTTTTTTAACGTTTTTCATCTTTAAGATGATTGAAGTAGGTTTCCAAAACCTGCCAGAAGAAGAAAATACAAATCCCTTAGGAAGAATCAGATTGGCATTAGATTTCTCAACATGAATAAAAAATGACAATGAAATGATATTACCAAGATGTTGAAGGATAGAAATAGTCAATCTAAAATTCTATGTCCAGCTCAAACTGTCATTTGAATGTGATGAGAAATAAAGATGATTTTGGCATATAAACTTTGAAGAAGTTTGGGAAACATCCACTTGACAAATGTCTTATAGAATATTCTTTAGTTAAAGGAAAAGTAAGTTCCTGAGGAAGAAATGGGACATGCAAGATAAGTACAAGAAAGAGTTTATCAAATCTTATTTACTAAGTCTAGGTAAGTAATTACTTAAACAAAGGTTTTGGGATAAAAACTGCAAAGATATTAGAAGAGGAAGTGGGCCAAGGGAGATAACAGATGATTAGGTTGCTATCAGTGGGAATATACAGTATTGAGAAGCTTTAGGAGTGTATTGGGTAAACATAGTCCTAAATTTGAATAACCACCACAATGATAAAAATAGAAAATAAATGTCTAAACCAGCCTAAGAAATTTTAATATGTCAGATAGACATTAGGACAGAAAATAAAGTAAAGATAAGAGAATCTGTGTGCGTGTTTGTGTGTATATATTTTTGTGTGTGTTGAAAAAAATTGTCTTAGAATAGTACCTAGAATAAATATAAATGGGCGTAATTTAACATAAAATGATACTGCTTACATGTTAGATTTAAAAATCACCAGCACAAGATCTAGCTGTGTACTTTCTATTAGAAATATACTTAAAGAATACAGAAAAATTGCCAGTAGGGATGGAAAACATATACCAGTAGCAGTTAAAATAAAGAATAAAGAATAAAGCAATCATAACATCAAAGTACAACTTAAGGCTAAAAAAATCATAAAGAATAAAACACATTGGAAAGAAATAGTAAGTCAAAAAGTAGCAAACATGAACATAAATGCAACTAAGAATATAACTCTATTTTTATTATGCTTTTAAAAGATTGGTACTTGAGCTAACAACTGATGCCAATATTCTTTTCTTTTTTTCCTTCTTCTCCTCCACAAAGCCCCCCAGTACATACCTGTATATTCCAGTTGTGAGTGCCTCTGGTTGTGCTATGTGGGATGCTGCCTCATCATGGACTGATGAGTGATGCCATGTCCATGCCCAGAATCTGAACCAGTGAAACCATGGGCCACCGAAGCAGAGTGCACAAACTTAACCACTTGGCCATGGGGCTGGCCCCTAAGAATATAACTTTAAAATACATGAACTTCAGTGAACAGGGTAATGGAGCAATGTAGATAAATAAATATTTATAGCTAAACATTTTGAAAATTTCTCTCAGAAAAAAAAAGATATGAAAACCAGATTATAGTATTTTTAAATGTGATTTAAAAATAATGTAATATATTACATATATATTATATACATACATATATACATTATACATATTATTATATATTATATGTAACATCTATATCTATAATACAGATACATACTCTACATACAGAGAGACAGAGAGATAGAGAATTTATCCCCAGTAAACACAAAAACACATGAAATAAAAGAGCACATGTGAATATTCCTAAAATTGAGTACGTACTGAGCCTCCAGAAAATATAAAGAATCAATATTATGTACACTTTGTTTCCTCACTACAATGAATTAAAATTAGATATAATATACAAAAGAATAGATTATAGCAAAATAATGGGTTCCATATGCATTAAAGATCTTGAAACCATCATTGTCTACCACTTTCTCACTACTCTTCCCTTACAAGTAAAACTATAGGCCCAGAATGTTTTATAAGTAAGCTTTACCAAAAATTCAAGAAACAACCATTTCATATGTCACATAAGTTGTTTCAGAAAATATTAAAGAACTGAAATCTATCCAATCCATTTTATGAGATCAGTATCATATTTTAAAAAGTTTGGCACAGCATATAAGAAAAAGGTATGTTAATTTCATTTCTAAAGAAGTTGCAGATATCATAAATACAATTGCATGTAATTGGATCTAGTAGGGTAGTAAAAAATAAATTCAATGGATCAAGCCTGATATTTCCTTGGAATATAAGAATTTTCATAATTTAAAAAACATCCCTACAAAATAAAACACCCTATTAGTGAGTTAAGGAGAAAAATCCAAAGATTATTTCAGGATTTAGTTAACAACACTATTAAAGCATTTACACTGCACCAGGCACTGGTCTGGGGTTTTACAAATATTAACTCATTTAATCCTCATAATAACCTTATGAGGTAGGCAATATTATTCTTCACACTTTAAGGAGGAGAAAACTGAAACACAGGGACATGAATTAAGCCAAGTAAGTCATTCAGCTAATTAGTAGCAAAGCCAAGATTCAAATACAGGCAATCTGGCCCCAGAGTCTAGGTTTTTTATTATTTATTTATTTTTTGCTGAGAAAGATTTGCCCTGAGCTAACATCTGTGCCATTTTTCCTCTATTTCGTATGTGAGTTGCCACCACTGTATGGCCACTGATGAGCGGTGTAAATCTGCACCCAGGAACCAAACCCAGGGCAGCTGAAATAGAGCACGACAAACTTAAGCACTAAGGCACAGGGCCAGCCCCAGAGTCCAGGTTTTTAACTACCATTTTATACTGCTTCTTTTGTAATAGATGCAGAAAAATCATTCGATAATGCTAAACTTTATTTATTATAAACCTACTAGAACACTAGAACTAAAACAATATATTTCCAACATGAAAAAAACTATGTTTACTAAAAATCTTCATATTTTAGATATGTTTCCTTTAATTTAAGGAATAAGAAAGAATATTCCCTTTCACTTGTGCTGTCCAACACTTATTTACTCAACAAACATTTGTTGTCACCCACTATGTACCAGGCAGTCTCCTAGGCGCTGGAGAGGCAGTGTGAAGAAAACAAAGTTCCATCCTCATGGCACTTATGTCCTAATAGAAGAAGTAGTTAATATATAAAATAATTGTGTATATTTTAGAATATTGGTAGGTAATAAATGCTATGGAGAAAAATAAAACAAGAATGAGGAAAGAGCACTGGGTGGGAGTTACAACTTTAGATAAATTGAGCAGAAAGTAATAGTTGAACTAACAGTTAAAAGAGGTAAGGTGATGCTGGAGGTTCTGGCCAATGCAAAAAATAAAAATAAATTTTCAAAAAAGGATGAAGAGGGACCCTGCCCAGGGGCACAGCGGTTAAGTTCATGCCCTCTGCTTCAGTGGCCTGGGGCTTGCAGGTTCTCATCCCAGGCGAGGACCTACTCACTGCTTAGCAAGCCATGCTGTGGCAGGCATCCCACGTATAAAATAGAGGAAGATGGGAACAGATGTTAGCTCAGGGCCAGTTTTCCTCAGCAAAAAGAGGAGGATTGGCAGCAGATATTAACTCAGGGCTAATATTCCTTGGGGGAAAAATAAAAATAAAAATAAAAAATAAATGAAATGCTCACATTAAAAAAAAAAAAGACCAAGAAAGATGAGGATAGAGACGAAGAGATAAAAACTATTGTTAGGGGGCCAGCCCCGTGGCGCAGTGGTTAAGTGCACACGTTCTGCCTCTCAGCGGCCTGGGGTTTGCTAGTTTGGATCCCAGATGTGGACGTGGTACTGCTTGGTAAAGCCATGCTGTGGTAGGCGTCCCACATATAAAAGTAGAGGAAGATGGACCCAGATGTTAGCTCAGGGCCAGTCTTCCTCAGCAAAAAGAGGAAGATTGGTAGCAGTTAGCTCAGGGCTAATCTTCCTAAAAAAAAAAAAAAAAAAAAAAACTATTGTTAGAAGATGCTCTGGTTGTTTACACAGAAAACTCAAGAAAAACTGCACAGAAAATTACTCATGCTAGTAAGAATTCAACAAGTTTCCAAGAATTAAATCAACATAAAAATCCATACCACCTCTTTACATCAGTAATTCCAAATTAAAATATAATGGAAAATCAAACACCATGTGTACAAGTATCTTGAATTTAGCTTAACAGAGAATGCATAAGACTTTCACACACACACACACACTTCTAAAACTCTATTAAAGAATTTTAAAGAAGATCAAAAGAGTTGGAAAGAAATACCATTTTGTGTCACTTCTCTCCAAATTGATGTACGCATTGAGTTTTCAATCTTCCTAGCAAAAATTCTAGCAAGATTTTACTGGGGAATTTGAAAAACTGATTGTGAAAAATATATTGCAGATCAATGGCCCGCAAGTAGCTAATGCAATTTTGAAAAAGAGAAACTCAAACTATTGTATTAAGATATTAAAAGGCATATTAATTGAAAGAGTATAGCATTAGCACGGAAACAGAAAATAGACAAACTAAGCAGATGAGAGTAAATCCCTTTATATATGAGAATTTCATGAGCTGGCACAAAAAATCAATGGTAAAGGATAGAATGTTTGTTAAATCATAGAAAAATTGACTCACTATGTAGAGAAAAATGACTTTGAGCCTACCTCACATCATGTTGCAAAATAAACTCCAACCATCTGTAGACCGAAATGTTAAAAGCAAATCTATAATGCTAATAAGATAATGCCTTCAAACGTTATCAATTTGTGTAAAAGGTTTCTGAAAATGTCATTGGCTAACTAGTTTCAGAAACACTCAAGCTCTGAATTGCAGCTCTGTGTTATTCTAGTTCTTCTTGTTGTATTTACATGCAAGAGGAGGATAAAGTTTCAAAGAGAGAGTATCAAACCCCGTAAAAATAGAGAGAACCGATTTAGAAGAGAACATTAGGCTTGGTGTCCAGTAACTCCTCTGAAACTTTAGAGAAAGGAGTTTCACTAGCCAGTTGGAGCCACAGTCTTAGAAGCACCTAGAATGTTTTGCACTTTCTATAGGTGGACTCAGCTTGACTAAATATTTGGCAACAAACAAGCATTTGTTGCCAAGACCTTGAGAAATACAGAACTGTTATGCTTATTTTTGTTTTATTTAGAGATGCAGACATGCTCTTGTAGCCAGAGCAAAACTTGGAACCATTCTGGATTTTGGTCTCTGAGCTTCGATTTACTCTTTTGTTTAGTAAAAGAGTCAACAGTATTTTTGACAATCAGTGGTTTTCCTCAATGTCCTAACTACCATTATCTCCTTTCACAAAGCAGACTTCTGCAGCCAGCCCGTGGTTGGTAAACAATTCCTGAAAGCACAATAACCATTGCCACCCTTGCCTCCTCAGTTATGGCACCACCATCTTCTAAGCTCATGTTGTAACTATTCTGGAACGAAGGTTCTATAAACCCAAGCTATTTGTTGCCATAAGGGAATGGCTCGTAAAGAAAAAGGCTTATAAAGACATAATTTTCTTTTTGCCGAGAGAATTGAAAGTATTCTTTTCTCTCCTCGTGATTCATTCTTAATGGTAAGAGTTTTATTTTTAAAAGGCAATTTTGAAGTCTTCGCAATTTAGTGGTAAATACACAAAATAATCCATCCAATATTCCAAATCGTGGATCAGAGTGTAAGAAGCACTCTGTCTGTGTGTCACCCTATAGACAGAACCCTGTAGTCGATTTATACGAGGAGAACAGAGTTTGTCTCTAGCAGAAGAGGATTTTCTCATTGCTTGACTGCTTTGGGGAGTCTTTCTGGAGAGAAGCACTGGAATAGCTTCCACTCAATATGTGAAAAATAACTTCCTAATTGTAAGAGTTTTCAGAAGGAAGAATGGACTCTCTCTAGTCGTAGTGAGTTGCACGTGACTAGAGGTATGCAAGCAGGGGGTTGAGTAGTTGTAAAAAAAACCCAAACAACTGTAAAAGCATTCAGAGAACCCAAGTGCCTTTCCGAGGATCTACATTTCTGAAAAACCATTTGGAGGCTACAATTGTATCCATTTTCATCATGCCTGTGTAGTTCTCAGGCCTGGAGGGTCAAGAGATTGGGCTTAAACTTCACTTTAAGTGACAACTTTGGAGGGGACAAATGGAGTCTTTCCTACTTTCCTTAGCTCCACAGGGCACCGTCGAGGAATCGGAAATAGAGCTAAGAGAACAATATGAGAAATGAAAGGCAGAAATGTTTTGTGAGCATTACCAGTGTGGGAAAACTTGCAGTCTTCCCTACTTGAAAAATACACAAGCAAACAAGAATACTTGTCAGTTCCTTGTCAGCAGTTGCGTTTATACCATTCTTCCTTGTTTCAATACCTTTCCTCCCTCCCTATCTCCACTCATGGAAATCAACCAGTCTTCCTGTCCCAAATCAAATAGAAGTTTCCCCATAAAAAATTCCCTGATTCTGAAAATAAAATAAATGCAATAATTTCCTGATTCATGCTTACCACACATTTGTCTTCTTATCTATTCAGTTTTGGTACTTAACAGGTACTTTTCTTGTCACTCCTCCCTTACGCTAGTAAATCTCAATAGATAGATATTAACGGAATGGATGAATGAATCGAACATTCCAATTAAAGGAAAAATGACAAAATTGCCTTGGAGCTGAGGGACACCTCTCTCCCTTTCCTTAGATCTCACCTATATGTTCTTCCATTTCAGACTTTGGGCTGGAAAATAACAGGATCAAGAAAATATGAGGGGTAGGAAGTTGATAAGTTGGGTGGAGGCATATGCAACTTCTTGAACTGTTGGTTTCAAAGATCAAGTTCCAATTTTTCCCCCTTTCAGGTAAAGAAAACAGTGTGTGAATGGAGTTAGAAAGAAGGGAACGACCAGTGAAGTCGAATCACTCGTTATGAAAAGTATTAAAATAGGACCATCAAGAAAATTATTGAGAAAATAACTTTCCTGTAGAAAGATCAACCTCTCAACAGCATGAGGTGAACCTCAGTCAACAACACTGAGTGTGAGGAAGGTAAGAAGCTTTCAAGCAACTTAAATAAAAAGAAAAAGCTTTTTAAAACATTAGTGACTCTTTTCCATATTTCCATTTAGGTTCTATCCATAAGGAAAATATACCACTGCGTTCCACAGCAATATGTCTTATTTTTAATATGCAGTCACTGCCAGCCAACTAGAAGTTGAGATGGAGACACTGAGCAGCCATATTGGCACTCACTTCTTAATACATGTTCTGAGGGTTAATACTCAGTAAAGCAAAGAGGATAATAGCCAGATAAAACAGTCACAGTCCTCAGGGTGGAAAATAACGTTGCCAGGCAAGCCAAAATATGATTTCTCCTGAGGCTTTTCTCTCCAGGAAGTACTTCTGAAAAACACCTTTCCAGCACAATAGTCATTGACTCCAATTATATATTTTTAGACACCACTGACCATTCTCTTTTTCTTTCTTCCATTTCAAGAAAATTTTGCACATCTGGAAAGAGCAGCAATGAAGAACAGGAACTGGCACATTCATGCTCTGCTCCTACCGGGCATGTTTTGTTTAATTTCCTCCATTTTTATGACACTTTCCTATGCTGTGACTCCAGACATTCAATAAAACACTTCACCACTTCGAAAACGTAAGGGAAGGAAAATCTGAAAAAAGTCTGACTGAGGTCCTGAGTGACTGATGACGACAAAGATTAGCAAAGGCAGCAGGAGCATACGTTCAGGCGTCTAATAACCACTGCTCGGGGGTCATCCCTTGCTCTCTATGTATAAACTCTTCTGTCCTTTTGCATTTCTGATCTGTTGCCAGACAAACTGTCCCGCCTGTGTTTGTCTTCTATAGCCTACCTACCTCCTTCACGTCATAAAGAAAGAACACAAAAGGCCATATCTTTGATTCAGTTTTCCACACTGCACCCCTCCAGTCTACAATCAATCAGTTTGTCCACTGGGCAAGTGAGAAGCCATTGTTTTCTATATTTTTATTTATAAAGAAGCAAGAACTAGTTATGGATACTACCTAGAGCAAGACCATGGTGTGGTTGAGACAGGGAGGAATTAGATATGGGATAAACAGGTCAAGAACCAAGTTATGACCTAGGCTTTAGCTTGATCGAGAAGCAAGCCAAGGTTGGGTTATTGGGTGACTGGGAAAGCCATTTGTTTAGAGAAGGACCTGAAGTAAATAAGGAACACTTAGCATTAGTCTCTGGGTATTGATGATTTAAGAAGGAACTAGGTTTTGCTTATTTATAATAGGTGAACGAGTTTCAAATCCTAGCTAGATGCAAGGTGGGCAGAGTCTATGATGGTTACTGGGCGTCCACAACGTGTGAGAAAACAGAAAAACACAAAACAGGGAGGTTGTGGGCATTAAAGCCAAATTTGACAACTCTGTAAACTTCTCAGGGGATGACTCTTGGCCTATTTTAAATATCCTAAGTTAATGTTTTCCTTCACGACAATTTCCCCTTGACACAAGCACGCTACCAGTTAAAAAGAGGAACATTTTCCCATCATATCTCTATGGGAAGGGATGATAAATACATCTCTTGGTTTATTTTCTTATTTCTTCTGACTCATCAAACATTTATTACCTTGTCTTCATTCCATGCAGGCCCTGTGCCAGAAACTGGGAGTAGAATGGTCCTATTTTTTAAAAGTTAAATTAAATTAAATTTTTTAAATTTTATTGTGGAAAAACCACTTAACATGAAATCTACCTCTTAAGAATTTTTTTAAACGTACCATATATCGTTGTTCACTATAGGCTCAGTGTTGTACAGCACATCTCTAGAGTTTGTCTTGCTTGACTGAAACTTCACGCCCATTGATTAATAACTCCCAATTTCCCCCCTACACCCAGCCCCTGGCAACCACCATTTCACTCTGGGTTTATGAATTGGACTATTTTAGATGTATCATCTAAGTGGAATCATTTAGTATCTGTCTTTCTGTGATTGGCTTATTTCCTTAGCATAATGTCCTCAAGGTTCATCCATACTGTCACGTACTGCGAATTCCCATTTTTCGATGGATGAATAGTATTCCATTATATGTATATACTGCAGTTTCTTTTGTATATTTAAGGCTTGTAACATGATGTTTTGCTATACCTGTATAGTGAAATGATTACTACAATCAAGCTAATTAACATATCCATCTTTTCACATAGTCACCATTTTTTTGTTGTTGTGAGATCACCTGAAATCTACACTCTGAGCAAATTTCTACTCTACAATACAGTACTATTAACTATAGTTATCCTGCTGTACGTTAGATCTCTAGAACTTATTTATCATACACAACTAAAGCTTTCTACCCTGTGACCAATATCTCCAATTTCCTCCACCTTCCTGCCCCTGGTAACCACTTTTCTACTTTGTGTATTTGACTTTTTTTGGATTCCACATGTAAATGAGAGCATGCAGTATTTTTCTCTCCATGTCTGTCTTATTTCACTTAGCATAATGTCCTCCATTTTCATCCATGTTGTCACAAATGGCAGGATCACCTTCTTTTTTAAAGCTGAATAATATTCCGTTGTATGTATATCCCAAAATGTCTTTATCCATTCATCCATCAATGGAAACTTAGCTTGTTTCTGTATCTCAGGCTGTTGTAAATAATGCTGCAATGAATGTGGGAGCACAGATATCTTTTCAAGATATTGAGTTCTTTTGGGTAAGTACTCAGAAGAGAGATTGCTGGATTATATGGTAGTTCCATTTTTAATTTTTTCAGGAACCTCCATATTGTTTTCCATAATGTATTTCCATAACGTATAATGTATTCCCACAATAACCAATTTATAATGCCATCAACAGTGTATAAGGGTTCCCTTTTCTCCACATTCTCGCCCACACTTGCTATCTTTTGCCCTTTTTGATAATGGCCATTCTAACAAGTGTGAGGTGGGATCTCACTATGGTTTTGATTTGCATTTCCCTGATGGTCAGTGATGTTCAACACTTTTCCATGTACCTGTTGGCCATTTGGCTGTTTGTATGTCTTTGGAAAAATGTCTACTGGTCCTTTTCCTATTTTCTAATTGGGTTGTTAGTTTGTTTTGATATTGCGTTGTATGAGTTCCTTATATATTTTGGATATTAACCCCTCATCAGAAGTGTGTTTTTCAGAAGGAATGGTGTCAAGATGGTGGTGTAGGCAGACTCTGAACTCACCTCCACCCATGGACAAAATAATTTACAACTACTCTTGGAACAATTACCCCTGAGAGAGAACTGAAAACTGGATAAAAAGAACCCCCACAACAAGGGACAGTGCTGGCTGAAGTGGAAGAGGCAGAACTTCCTTTCTGGAGGGAAAAAGGCACCTTCTAGCAACAACGCTTCCTGGCTGGCCAGGAGCAACCTTAAGGTATGAAGTCTTTCCTGGAGGAGCAGATCTTAGCAAGGAAGCATTACCATAATAAGCAGCTTTTTGACTCAGCACAGCTGAGACAAGTGTCATAATACCTGGCTTTACTGGCTATTAACTACAACGGGGAATACCCCCAGAAAACCTATAGGACATAAGTGGGGCGGGGAAGCCTGCTCCTAAAGGGCCCACGCACACATTCTCCAGTTTCGGAAAGCAACTTAAAATCACCAGAAAAGTGCACAGTCCTTTTGTGAAAAGAGACACTGGATAGGCTTTGGGTGCATCTTGGTGAGAGGTGAGACCTCCCTAGGGATTGAGACATTGGTGGCAGCCATTATTGTGAACTAGCACAGGCGTGTTGACACAGATCCCGGCAGATTCCATTGGAGTTCTTCCCCTGGCCTGTTAGCACAAGGATCTGCCCCACCCCCTAGAGCACTGATTTAATCCAGCTCAGACAGTGCAGGCAACCTCCCCTAGGGACTGGCCCCACCCAACAGCAAGCCCTCGGGCAACTTGTGGGCCCAGGTAGGTGGGGTGCATGAAACCTCTGCAACTGGGCTAGTGTATCTGCCCCTGAGGAGCAGGGCGTGTGCGAGGGGCAGGCCTGTGTTGGCGGAGTGTGTGGGAAGTCAGCAGTGTGGAGACTGAGTCCACTTCAGTGGATTGAGGTGCATGAACAGGGCAGGACTGTGTTGACAGGGTGTGTGGCCCCACAGTCGGTGGGGCCTGTCAGATGCAGCAGACTTGTGCGTCTTAAACAGTCACATAGGGGATCAGCCCCACCTTCCAAAGCTGGAAACAATTGGGTGCTCCCACACCTGGACCTGGCCCCACTCAGTTTCAACCCTGAGAGAGCTGACAAGAGCCTTGCAGGCTGGGGACTTACAGCAATTGAAAACCCCGGAGCCTAGCAACCAGCCACATGGGGGGCCTATTCACTTAACAGAAAAGCTGCAATAGAAAGGTGCTATTATACTTTGCAGCAACTGTGCTGGGGTTTCCATGCCCAGTAAATTGACTGAAAGGACCATAGCAGCCACATGTGGCTGATCATTACAACCAGGCAGCCAGGGGAACAGCCTAACCTTCCTAGGCATCTGCAGCAAGAGCAACCCTGCCACAACAGAAGGACACATGTAGCCCATGCATGGGTCACCCCTGGAAAATTTGGAACTGGTGACAAGAGGGAAGCACACTGCTGGGCCTCATAAGTCATCTCTTACATAAGGCCACCTCTCCAAGATAAGGAGATGTAGCTGACGCACCTAATACATAGATATGACCACAGAGAAAGAGGCAAAATGAGGAGACAAAGGAATACATTCCAAGTAAGGGAACAGGACAAAACCTCAGAAAAAGAACTAAATGAAGCAGAAATAATCTGCCTGACAGGGGCCGGCTCTGTGGCTATGTGGTTAAGTTCACGCACTCCGCTGTGGCAGCCCAGGGTTCGGATCCTGGACGTGGACATGGCACCACTCAGCAGGCCACATTGAGGCAGCGTCCCACATCCCACAACTGGAAGGACCTGCAACTAAGATATACAACTGTGTACAGGGGGGGTTTGGGGAGATAAAGCAGAAAAAAAAAAAACGATTGGCAACAGTTGTTAGCCCAGGTGCCAATGTTTAAAAAAAAAAACCCTACCTGACAAAGAGTTCAAACAAAGAGTCATAAGCATGCTCACTGGTCTTGGGAGAAGAATGGATGAACTCAGTGAGAATTTCAACAAAGAATTGGAAAATATAAAAAAGAACCCATCAGAAATGAAGAGTACAATATTACAATATTAGAAATGAAAAATTCACTAGAGGGACTCAATAGCAGAGTAGATGATACAGAAGAACAGATCAGCGAGATTGCTTGGGGGGAGGATGACATCCATGAGGGGGGTGACGATGGTAGCTGCCAGTGTAAGGTACAGAGAAACCAAACAGAATGACGAGTTTGTCTACAGCTGTGGTAGGGGGAAGGGGAGGGCGGAGAGGAGGGTGACAACAGCTTTGATAGGAGTTAGGTGTGTATGAAGGGAAATTATCAAATAATTATATATATTGAGTATAACTGAATCAGATTCATTGTTACTGGAGAAGGGAGTTACAAATACGGAAAAAGAAAAAACTAGAGTGAACCCTGTAATGTTGGGCTAGAAGTGAAAACATCAATGTGAACGCATAGTTTTCAATAGATAGAAGAAAAAGAAAGGAAGGAAGGAAGGAAGAAAGAAAGGGAAAGAAAGAAAGAAAAGAAATAGAAAAAGGAAGAAAGAAAAAGAAAGATGTAACTACAGATATAAGGATATATACTCAGATATAAGATAATTCATATATATCATAGTTCTGTTTGGAGAGGGCCTGGGAGTAGAGATACCCCAATAACAATGAGCATCTTTCCCTCAGATCTTGCTTTTTAAATACTGTTCTCCACTAACAGGAACCAGGGCTCCTTGGAGAAACTGCTGATTCCTGGGCTGGGGAAGGGGAGAAACAGATAACTCAGGGGCATCTTGTTGTACCAGAAAATAAGCAAATACTCCCCAAATGATGGAATTATGTCAAAAGGATACACAAACCAGCTTGAGACTTCCACTGGTCAAATCTAGGACAATTTATGCAGCAAAATAAGTAATAAATTGTAACAGATTATAATCAATTGGATAAAACAGAAATCCATGACTCCATGCAGATATGAATGAATAAATGAATGAATGAGGAAAGATTTTCCTAACGGTGGAATGCCAAGCAATAAATACAGAAAAAGCTATAGAGTAAGAAAGTCATTTGGCCACCATCACAGCAATAAGTAACTTGGCCCAAAACATCAATGTATATAAAACATTTGGGTGGAAGTTAAATGATATACAAGATACACAGATTCAAAGAACTTTTGCACACAATACTTAGCAATTACAAAAGTGAAAGAGAGAATCTTTACAATGGGGAAAGCTGGAGGAAATTACTTTAATCAAGCGTTCATGTTGAATATCACTAGTAATGGCACAAATTGAATTTGCTTATAACTTGATGGAACACAGTGAGGATAAAGTGAGTATCACTTTTCTGACATTCCAGCCAAAAATACTTATCTTGAATCTAGTCATGAAGAAAAATCAGACAAACCTAAATTGAGGGATGTACTACCAAATAACTGCGTTGTCATTTTCAAAAGTGTCAAGTCACACATGTTAAGTAAAGATGGAGGAACGGATCCAATGTGAATGGGACAAAACAGACATGCCAACTAAATAGAATTGGATCCTTTTCCATAAAGGATATTATTGTAAAATAGTGAAACTTGAATAAAGTCTGTGGATTATATGATAGTAATGTGTCTGTGTTAAGCTCCCGATTTTATGCTTATATTGGAGTTATGTAGAGCAATGTCCTTGTTTGTGGGAATTTCCTACTGACGTAGTTGGGAGCTGGTGGGGCCTCAGATTAGCAACCTAACTTAAAATGACTTAAGAAAAAGAAAAAAATGCTCTTGGAATTATTCTTTTAACTTTTTGTAAGTTTAAAATTATTTTTAAATAAAAATTTAAACACACAAACACAGAAGTACAGACAAATCTAGGCAAATCTGAGCAAGAGCTGTGGATTGTGCCGATGTAATACCCTGACTGTGATACTGTATTATAATTTTGAAAATGTTTCCATTGACAGAAATTAGTTAAAAGATACAAGGAAATTTCTGTAACATTTTCACAACTCCATGTGAATCTACAATTATCTAAAAAATTTTCAATTATAAAAAAAGTATTAAAAAGTTAGATTAAGGGAAGTAATATTTACTGAGCATAGCCTCTCACTGAATCTTATAACAGCCCATGCCATCGGTGTTATACTTATTATACAGACTAAGACATTAAAGTGAGAGAGTTTAAGTAATGCTTAAGATTCAACTGTTAGCAAATAAAAGAAATGGGGTTGAATTTAGAATTTTGTCTGGTTTTACAGCTAGAAGAAAATATTGCTAAAAGAAAGATTCCAAAAACACCCAATCATTGTTATTGATGGAAACTAATAAATGCACAGTTTTTGTCAAATAAAGTAGGTCTAAAATTGAAAAATAATATAATACTACTAAATTCTCTTGGTCAGGCCACAGGGCTAAAAGTTTTGATTGCTAAGATTCTACAAAACTCAAAGTTCAATATAAACCTGCAAATAACATTTTCACAATTCAGTTACAAGGAAAGTCCTAACACCTTAAACAGAGCCCAAAGTGCAAGAGAAATGTCTTTGGTATTTACATGGCAGAAATTACAGTTTTATGAATCAAATAGTGAACAGAAAATATGAAAGCCCTTAAGAGCAGTATCTGAGTATAGGAATGGACATGAGATGTGGGAGTAAATATACTGACTGTCTAAGTAGGAGATTCTACCCTCTAACATTGGCACATGTCTAGTGTTGAGATGAATATGCTTTCTGGGGGAAGAGAGATTCTTCTATAAGAAAATGGGACATCCTAAGGCGAATTAAGTTATTGCTGGTTACCCATTCTCTGAAAAAAAGATGTATTCTAACACTGTAACTCAGAAACATCACTTACTGACAGAAACATAGGGTGCATTGTAGATGAAGAGCGGCTATGAAGTGGGGAAATAGCCTATGTCTGTAAGTGGAAGCATATTGGGAGACCAATTACCATTTAGTTGTAGTAAACAGTATTAAAGATATAAATTGGAGAGATTAGATCTCCTTCCTGGTTATAGTGAACATATTTCTGACTTTTATCTCTGGCCCCAACAAAGAAAAAAATACATTATGGCATCTGAAGCCATCCAGGAAAGTTCGAGAATGCAATCAACTTTCTCCTCCCAACCTGACACAGAGCTTAGAACATTACTCATTGAAAGTATGCTTTAAAGGCGAAGAGTCATAATTATATTAGCAAATATTGAGTGGGCGTCCCTGATTCTAAAGTTGCTAACTTTCTAAAGTTACCAGCTGGCAAAACTGGTCTAGCTGAAAATCTAAAAGACAGTTTGCATATGTTTACACTGATAGTTTAAAAAATATATATTTTTGTATTTTGTAGGCTACAGCTTAAGAATTTTTAAAAATTTTATCTTCTGGGCATTATACTTCAAATTTCCGTATTTCTCCACCAGGGATATGGAGACACCCGGGCTAAGTCCTCATATTAACCTCCTTTAAGCATGATTGACTGAGAGATTTAAACGAATGCCCCATTTTTGCTCTTTTAAAACACAAAAAGTGCTTTAAAGAGCTATACTTAGTGTCTAGCTGAATTACTATCTAGTGCACTTAAATAATGTGCATTTAAATGAAGAATATATAATTTAGGTCAGAATTTTTTTTTTAAAGTTAAGTATGATTAAATACATTTTCCCCTAATCTTCAATTATTATTCATGCCGCTTTTCTCTCATTCTTGAGTAAAATTAGCTCACCTGAAATCTATATTGGGTCATCCTGATTTTATGGTACTTGTCACTGGCCCCCCATCTGGGAGTTAAAATACCTTCTTCAAGTATCAAAAGTTTTAGAGGCTTTTGCTCTATCTTCTGTAGATTTCCATTTCCCCTTATTATCCCTCTATTAGGAGAGGCATAATTAATTTCCTCTTAGAAACGATCAGTGTAAAGTCATAACTTACCTTTCAAGTTCCAAGCTTTCTCTCTGCTTGTTCACTTCCTTATGTTCCAACACAAATTATGCAGCTGAGCAGCATAACGGTCTGGAAAAAAATGATGATAGTCTTTTTAAATTTTCATATAAATGTTATTTGCACATGCATTTTAAAATTTTTCTCTAAGCTGCCCTTCCCAGATATTTCAAAAATTGTTTTTACCTCCTTCCCTTTACTCAAGTCTACTATTTCTCAATAAATTGGAGCATGTTAAAAAATTATGAAAATTGCAAAAATTTTTTTGTTCAAAAAAAGGATAAGGTAAGATACTTCAAAGCAAAAACACTTAGAGATGCTACTCTACTAGTTAATAGGTATTACTGTGCTGATCTCTCCCCACTGATCTACCCTCAGAGGAAGTTCTGACAGGCTGAGATTAACGTGACAGTCTGGTCACTGAACAAGGTCCTATTTCAGCCCTGCCTTTGGAGAGTACCAGGTCTTTAGGCAACGATGAAAGAATTCAAAAGAATATCTGAGATCATACTTTTTTTTTTCTTTTCTTTTGCTTTTGAGGCCCCTTTCCTTAGGAGAAATTTAGAAAAGTCAAGTTGGGGTTCAGGTACTATGAAGTAAGGGCCTAGATTCTTTAGTTCTGCTTTTACGGAAATTCTTGAGGAACCTTTGGTGAACAGATAGGATTTGGGGCAGAAGCCCAGGCAGGACCAAATAGCTGTATTTGTTGGGGGCATACCCTTTATCCTATCCTTTGGAAACATAAAAGTAAGCAACAGTTAGGTAGATGTGAGTCCAAGGCCAGTGCAGGCGAGAGCGCAACATCTGGTGAAGCTAGTAGGACGTGACTCCCAAATCTGGGAAATGGTGGACAATTGTCCGTATTGAGTGTCGTTAGTTGGGACGAGCAATTGTCTTGATTAACAAAAAATCTTTAGTGAGGGAAATGCTGGAATGTGATCATATTTCCCTAGACTTTAGATTAATACGCCAGGAAGACAAGAGGTGAATGTTATTCTGAGAGACTGTGTTATCCAGAGAAATGAATAGCTAACTGTCATGGGAAGCTGATTCTGGGCTCATTAACAGAGAGAAACAAAAATAACCCTTCCTTACATAAGATAAGCCTTCTTTTTCTATTGATAAAGAGTGTATCAGGGAATTTTAATTATCTATTGCCTAAGAAGCTTCAGAAACATTATAGAAAAACTAAATGAAACATTCATGAGCATAAAAAGCAAAAATATTTTCATCTTATAAATTTCTATTTCATTTCTTGCTGGTATTCACGTATATATTTTACATGCTTTTAATTTGTTGAAACATATACTCTTATTTCGGTATCTACAATTTATACAATATTTATGCCTTCATGCACTAACATAATTCACAATTCTACAGAGCATTTTATGGTAAATATTATGTCATTATAATGTCACTTATGTAGTCTGATACTCAACAGTATTGTTGCACGTGAACAGGTTGTTCTGAAGTAGGAATGAGTCAGTACAAGGTGCCATAAATTTAGGCAGCATTGTGTATTATTGACATTTATTCTTTGTCTTAAATGCAACATGTAATGGCAACAGAATTGTTTTTACTTGTGTTTCTGTGCAATTTTTTTTTCATATGGTTTGTGATCTCTATTTCCTTATGGGTAAATTTTGTGTTTTCTTTTTCTAATTATAACGACTACTTTTTTAGCAGATGGTGGCTGGTAACTTTACGTGTGTGTGTGTATGTGTGTGTGTGAGTGTGTCTGTGTGTGTGAGATCAACCTTTCATCAGTTATATTGCTACATAGCTTGTCATTTACAAGCGTCATTACTCCACTGTAATTTATAAAATTACTTCAGTTTTTATATACTTCGACATTCGTTGGCTGTGTTTCCTTTGATACTTTACATTTCCTTATGAATACTACACTTATTTCCCTACTCACACAGGCCGTTATTAAAACAGAATTCCCTGCGGCTCCATAGTCACATAAGAAAGTAGTGTACACAGCAAAAATAAACGGAAGTAACAGATTTTCCCACCATAGTTGTAAAAAATCCTGATGTCTCTAGCCTTACTTTACCATTTTCTACAGCATATTTTGCCAGCTGAAAATGAGTTAAAGTAAGTTTATTTAACCCAAACATTATAAACAGATATCCCTAACAACTTATATGTTTTCATTTATATCTATACTTGATTCTTTTATTTTTGCTTTCATTATAATATGTCTTTAAAAATTTGCATGGAAACGTATTATTTTAATAATTATTTTTACACCAGGACAATTTCAACTGCATAAACGTTTAAATGCATAACTTCTCAAGGCTAAGAATTTATAGTTCTTTGATCATTTATCTTAATTCTTGAGATTCCAAGTATGAACTAAGTCTATTCAGTGACAATATACTTTCTAACAGAGACCTCCATTTCACTGGGAACTCTCCACCAGAACAATGTATTTTCTCTCTCTATCACTAGATAGAGAGAGAGAGAAAGAGAGCGAGAGATAGATAGAGGGATAGATAGATCTCTATCTCTATCTTCATAGTCCTGGGGTAAATGTTTACCATCTAGAGGAGTTTTTTTCAACGTTTTCCCCCACGCATTCACCTGCTTCCAAACACATGAGATGATTATTAAAATTAGTTTCTCTGGTGCAGCCTCAGGTGTCCGAGTTCATAAGAAGTTCTCTGGCTGATTCTCATACACATTAAACTACGAAAACCAAAGTTCTAGAGGTTTTCTTTTTCTAATCTAATATAAATAAAGCCAAAAATGAGAGTTGTTACTCAAATTAGAAAACATTTCAACAAAAAATCAATATTTAGGGATGAGATATAAGTGATTTTTCTACATAAATAATCTGGAAATTGTTAAATATCCTGCCTAGAGATTTGAAATAAATAAAAATATTCCTTCACCTACAATAATATTCAAGAGAACATTTACTAGATATGTATATTTCCTTAATTTACTATTTTTAATAAATTTTATTGAAGGATAGTATGCATATACTGTGCCCAAGCCTAAGAGTACAGCTTGATAAATTTTCCCAAAGTAAGCACACCCATGTAAGCAGGCATGAGTATCAAAAACAGCGAACACAGTTGAAACTCTTTCTCCCCACCACCCGTCACTGCCATCTCCCCTCGGGACATCTCTCCTTTTCTGACTTGAGGCCCACAGACTAGTTTAGGCTAAGTTTGGACTTATGTACCTGGAATCTTACATTATATGCTCTTCTTTTTCTTGCTTATGTTTCGCAATATTATCTTTGAAAGATCCATCCATGCCATTGCCTCTTGTTACTTTCTTCTTATTGCTGTATAATATTCTATTTTATGAATCTTCCACGCTTTATCATAGATAGAAATACCTGGGTCATAGACATCCCAACCAAGAATATGAGTATGCTTAACTTTAGTCAACGATGAGCTGATAATGTTTCATAACCAGGTCTCTGTGGAAGAGAACACTGTGATTTGTAGCAATTGTCAATATCCAACATGTAAATATTCCTACCTTTGCTGATTTCAAGCAACCAGTGGCAGAGCTCACAGGCAGCTGAGTGAGCTCCAGCGTGCCATTACAGGCATTGCCAAACAGTTCTCTAAAGAGGTTTAGAGCCCACCAGCAGTGCATGAGAATTCTAATTACTCCACACACTTGCCAGGACTTTCACCGTTGTTTTGTTTGTTTTTAGCAATTCTGTTGACTATGTGGTGATATCTATTGTGGTTTTAATTTGTGCTTCTCTGGTGACTAATGATGTACAGCATCCTTCCATATATTTATTGGCCATCTGGCTATCCACTTAAATGAGGAGACTGTTCAAGTCTACTATCCAATTTTTCTTTGGGGTTGTCTGCCTTTTTCTTATTTTTTTTTGTATGAGTTTTTAAAATGTAGGTTAACTAAAATGAAAGTTTCTTTCTTATGCATTATAATTCTCCTATACAGTTGGATATCTGTTAGGGAATCTCAGAGTATTGGGCCTAGATTTTGTGTTGCAAAAGGATAGGGCCTACTGAATCTTTTCAACAGCAACTTTCTTGATCCTTAGAAACATAAATCAGAGCATAACACTCTTCACTTAAAAACCTTCTTGTTGGTGCTGGCCCAGTGGCATTCACAAGCTCCGCCTCAGTGGCCCAGAGTTTGTGGGTTTGGATCCTGGATGCAGACTTACACACTGCTCATCAAGCCATGCTGTGGCAGCATCCCACATACAAAACAGAGGAAAATTGGCACAGATGTTAGCTGAGGGCCAATCTTCCTCACCAAAAAAAAAAAAAAAAACCCCCAAAACCCCCACAACATTCTCCTGACTTCTTTTTGAAATTAGAATAAAAATATTCTTTACTAGAGTGTACCTTCCCCTACATGATCTGCCAGACTTTCGCTCATGTGGTTCCCTCACCTCCTACCGTCACTTCATTCACTGCTCCTGTCTCTAGAACGTGCTGAGCTCATTCCTGCCAGAGGGCCTTTGAACTTGCTCTTTTCTGTGCCTGGAATGATCTTCTTTCAGATTAGCAAATGGGTCTCTGCTTCTCATTATTTGGTTCTCTACTAAAATACCCTCAGAGAGGCCTTTCCTGAGCACCTAAGCAAAGACAATGATCCTTCTTAGAAACTCTTTATCCAGTTACCAGCTTTAATCACATCTTAGCAATTACTAACATGAGAAACGGTTTTATTTATTTATTTGCTTAAATATCTATTTTTTTTTTGTCTCCTGTCTTTTAAATACGTGCTGCGTGAAAGATGCCTTATACTCTTATTTCACCCCCACACCCAATGCTTAGAACATGGCCAGGTACACAATTAGAACTGTCCAATGAATAAATAAAATATTTATTTTTTAGAAAAACATTTTGGTTTCTTCATAAACTTCAGCTTCCAGAGCATTGTAAACAACCGCAAAACATCAGTTGACCCTTAGCCATTTTTCTTAACAGAGGACTTTTTTGCACTTTCCAAATGTGGTGTCTTTCCTATCTTTAACTTGACTATTATGAACAGAATTTTTTTCCTTTGATGATTAAGTTGGAGCAGATCCTTTATGCTTCCTTAGGATGCATAGTTTGAGCTGTTGGAACTGAGCCAGGAGTGAGCAAGATACAGGATATAGGCAAGGTCAAATGGGTACATGTACTATGGACCAAATCCAACATCTGATCTATTTTCAGTGTTCCCTCTTCACTCTAGTGTCAGTGTGAGTTCTGGTCCTTTGTGTGTGTGTGCGTGCGGGGGGTGGTAAAAATGCCATGAGGTATAGAGGAATTTATAGATAGATCATGTTTTCTCAGGCTTCTCTTTAGAACCATGCAATTTCCTAAGAACGGCAGCCAGTCATGTTATGGCAAGACTTTAATGTTGCTCAGATGACAGATTTGTGTTCCATAGTCTGGTGAGAAGCTGAGTGTGATGTGATCAGGCTGCAAGGGATTAATGCAAAATAGGGTTTCGGTTCATTGTAGAGTTGAGAGGAATTTGAGATGGAATGTAGTTGGTGATTCTTGGGCAGATTTCTGTTAGGCTAATGAAGCAGAAATTATCGCAAGGGAGCCAGACTTGCCCCTTGATATTGGCGTGTTGCCTGGGAGCTTGTCATCCAGTGAAGATGCTTTTCGTTCTAATTTTACCTGTGCCAAAGTGGTCAGCACATGCTACTCAGCTCTTGACCAGCGATCATATAGATAAGCTGCATCTCCACATGACCCAGTCTCTGCAGAGTCACATTGAAGGGAAACACAGATTTGACTCCAGAAGCTTTGAGGCATCACCTTTGCTTTTCATCTTCTTTTTCTTTTGAGGAACATTAGCCCTGAGCTAACATCTGCCACCAATCCTCCTCTTTTTGCTGAGGAAGATTGGCCCTGAGCTAACATCTGCACCCACCTTCCTCTATTTTATATGTGGGACATCTGCCACAGCATGGCTTAAGTGGTGCCATGTCTGCATCTGGGATCCAAACTGGTGAACCCCAGGCAGCTGAAGTGCAGCGTGCAAACTTAACCACTGTGCTACTGGGCCAGCCCTGCTTTTTACTTTCTTAACAAGTCCAGCCCAGGTATTTTACTCTGTTCATGGCACAGGCAATTTATCAAAAATGCTTTCTAGATATAAATTGATCTTTCTATAATTATACATTCATGAAAGCCACACATACACAAAATAAAATAAAAATTTTCCTGTTCCTTCATGCCATTCTGCCCCTTTATTTCACTTGCTGCTACCTCTCTCTTAACTCTCGCTCAGCACACTCTCATGCACCATGTCCACCACATCTCACCCTTCCCAAACTCTCCAACTTGTCATACCACACCATCTCTCGCCTAGGTACCGGGAAGGTGCGGTTTGACAGAGAGCCTGCTATTTGGATTTGAGGCCATAGTGAAGAGGCCAATAGATGATACTTCAAACAAGAATCATTGGACTTTAGGGAAGAAAGGCTGTGAATGCTGGTATGTTTTTTCAATTACATTGCCATTGTGGCAGTAACGTGGTACAGACAACTTTGGGAAGTAGAGAATGAAACCATAAGAAGGGTAAAATAGAGTGTTCTTGGTATATATGGAAAGAGTGTGTTAGCATAAAATTTTTCAGTGAACAATGGAATAGCCTAGTTTTTCATTGGTTATGTATGTAGTGCCAGAAGTTTTATTCAAGAGTTCACTTGAAATGTTTAGTCTTCCTCTGATAAGGAGAGGTAAAAAGATGATCATGAAATTTAGTTTGAAATTACTGAAAGGAACATCCCCAAATTAGGAGATAAACTGAGTTGGCATTAAATATAACATGGTCAAAAAGCTATCACTCTAGAGTATTTCTGAAGGTCTGGTATGAAGAAGGTCATCTTCCAAAGGGTGTCTACACTCACAAAAAGAATTTCATGATCCTGGAATAGGGATCAATTTATGATGTAAAGAAAGGATGATGATCAGAGACAGAAAAAGTTGGAGAGATATAGATAGAGACAGAGATAGAGAAAAGAACTCAGCATGGAACAAAAATGGCTTCCAGATTCCTAGTTCTGTCCTCGATAGTGGCACATGATTTGACCTTTAAAAAAAACCCCTTAGAAAAAGCAATTTGGACAAATGCAATTTTATAGAACATAATTTAGTTGAAAGCAATTTAGTTAAAAGCAAGTTGGTCAACAGGTCATTTTGGCTAAAGTGATGATGGAGTTTAAATGAAAATCCCTAGATACTGAGTTTTCTAGTATTAGCATCTTTGGTGAACTATGGGGCACCTTGTACATCTTCATACGTCACTATGTATTCTTTTCCAATTTATGTTTTTTTTTTTTACTTTTTCCCTTTTAATGTCTAATATCATTTCAGTCATGTGTTTTTCATGTTTAACCAATCATTTCTCCTTATTCTCTACCTTTTTGTTTTTACATTTCTAATTAATATTAAAATTATTCCTGCACACTTTGTTAAGATAAGAAGAAGTTGGAATAAAACAACTATCCAACGGTCCCTAAATTGCCTAAATAAATTATTGCAGGTTACATATAATGATGTGATCCTATTTCTGCTGACAAATAAGACACAAATATTTATATAATATATAATAAAAACACTTTATATTTTAGAAAGGATCTGTACAGATAATAAAAATGTTAATGGATATTTTGCATTGGTAAAGTTCTAGTTATTATTTTATGCTCCCTTTTTCTTAATTGTATTTTTCTGTTTTTAAAATAAAACACCTTTCTCTTACAATATGGAAAAATAGAAAGAGAAGCAAATAATGAATCTTTAAAAAAGAACTGAAATATTGAAGGATGGGATTTTTCTACTTTAAAGATATCAATTTAAAGACAATTATGCCTATTCTGCTTACTTGGCTGTGTTTTCAATTTTGTATGGGGATAAAAAGGAAACAAGGATTTTTTTATAACCAAGTCACTTCTGTTTGACATTTGGGTCATTCTAACGTTTCTCTATCAAAAATGAAAGAGTGAGCATAACTGTCTAAGAATGAATTAGAAATACAGGTAAAAAATAGAGAAATAAGCAAATTATATAGGAACAATTGCCTGATAATTGGTATTGAAAAATTAGAGAAAAAGTCTATCTAGAAAATTCTAACATGGCAAAAATTCAAACTTTCCACAGCATACAACAAAATAGCCTGGACAAATTATGGTAAGTTACAAAATAATGCTATGATCTCATTTAGACTGACAAATAAGTCATAAATATTTATATAATATATAACAGAAACACTTTGCATTTTAGAAAAAGGTCTGGACACATATTTAAAAAGTTAATGGGTGGTTGCACAACATGCAACAAGAAAGTACTTGAAAAATCAGTTCCTACATATATTAATTTTTAACGGAGTTCTTGTACATATTAAGTTTTGAACAAACTCTTGCGTTAAATAGCTGGGTTTCAGCTAACCCCCATTCAGCTAAATTTAAGAAATTTTTTTCTACCATATACATCCTTGAATTGTGTCACGTATTAGGCAACCTTGGGCTACTAGAAATCACAGCTAAACTAGAGAACAAATCTTGCAGAATCTGATGGAGGGGATTACATACGGGAAAAGACAAAGGACTTGAGCATGAGAACTTACTTGGGGGACATATTGAAAATCACACAAATGAATTTAAAGGAAGAGAGAGGAGGTAAGTGATTTCTGGGACCATGATTCTCTGATTTGCTAATGTAAGAATGTGTAGGTGGGGAGGTTTTGGTACGATTCTTCTTTTCTTTGGGAAAATAGAATGTCCAGGTATCTTCTCTGGTACTCGTTCACTCTTGTAAAAGGAGGTATGTATAAGGATATTCACTCCAAGGTGATCTAAAATATATACACAGAAAGATGTAAACATTATGCATTTTTATCAATAAGTGAATGGTTAGATAGTATCCTAAACTATGTAAAGAGCTACTCTTTATACTGAATGATAGAGATCTGAAAATATGGACATGAGGATATCTTTAAGATCTATTATGATGAGAAATAATTTTTCAGAAATATTTATATGATTCTATTTACATTATAAAACAATGAAAACTATACATTCTAACTTTTTATCCATTTGCACATATATCTATATAAATGCATAAAAAATGTTCTAAAGATTACAAAGTCCACTACTCTCATTCTCTCTGGGGACGGAAATGAGATTGGGTGGCAGCAGTAGAGGATTGGCACTTTTATCAAGTTTACTTCAGAATTGCTTCCATTTATTATATATAAATATAATCCTGTATTACTAGCAGATGTAGCGAATATAAAAGACTTGAGTAGCTTAAATAAATAAGAAACTAAATGGAAGAACATTTGATATTGTAAATCTGTTAAATACCTAACATCTAACTGAGTCTTCCAAGAGTCACCTCCTCTGAGAGATAATACCCCCACCCCCACCCCCACCACAGGGAAGAAAGGAGAGGGAAAGTGAGAAGATATCAATGATTAAAGATCTATGATGTGTTCAGGGCTTTCTTGTGCTTACAAACATTTGCTTCTCATGAGAGGTATAGCTAGGAATTATATCCATGGAACCATTGGGTTGAGTTTGGCTAAATAGTACCACAGTGTTTCCATGTTTTAGACAGGAATTAAAACATAATAGAATCTTCACCGAGAAAAAAGAATTCTATGAAGTATTTTCCTTTGTATGACTTTTCCCTAGAAAGTGTCGTGTGATGACCATAACTAATGAATTAGGACATAATGGGTAGCTAGTTGGAGTTTTCTTTCAAAGATGAATACATTTAAGTACCTCAGGTTGATGAATTCTTGTCTATATATGCAAGATGAATTAGGCAATTATCCAATAAATCAGAGTGAAAAACCTATTACGGAGCAAAGATAGCAGTGAGGGTTGTTTCTGCTGCTAAGATTGATGGCTTAAATTAGTTAAACTTACTATCTTCTTAATTTTCCTTGCTCAGGGTTGATCAAACAAATTCTTTTCTGAATGGGTCAGTGTCTTGCATACACAAGGACCTCAACGAATATTTCTTGCAAAAAATTAAATTTAACATAGGGATGCTTTCAAAACATTTTATGTTCATCTCCAAGATGTTATCATTTTGTCTACTTTGTAACATTTGTTTAATGTTCTATTTTACTTGCTCTTTAAAAGGTATAAAATATATTTTTAATGAATTATTCAACATTGATTTTTGAACCAGAAGATTGCAAAGGGTAACAAACCTGCGGAAAAAGCTGTTGGATGGTTTGATTCAAACTTGAGCAATGAATGGACAACTTAAAAGAAATTCACCCAGACATTTTCTATGCAACCACCTTGAGAGACATCTCTGTTTGATGGTGCCTGGGTGGCTAATGAACTGTTCTCATTCTTCTCTATATCTGTGTTACAGCTTATCAAATGATTCTCAGATCCAAAGAGGATGGACATTTCTCCCAGCCTTTCCCAGGGTGCACTACTACACCATCCTTATCTTAAAGATAAAACCCAAAGTAATCTACAAATCATTGGGATTAATAAGGTTGGGTTTAACAAGGTTGCTGTATAACAGATTCAAAGTATTAAAGTCAATTTTATTTTCTTATGCTAGCAAATAATGCTTATAAATTGCTAAATGAAGAATACTATGTAGGGGCAGGCCCTGTGGCTGAGTAGTTAAGTTCGTGTGCTCTGCTTCAGCGGCCCGGGGTTTCGCTTGTTCTGATACTGGGTGCAGACATGGCACTGCACGTGAGGTCATGGTGAGGCGCTGTCCCGCATGCCACACCTAGAAGGACCCACAACTAAAATACACAACTATGCACTGGGCGGTTTGGGGAGAAAAAGCAGAAAAACAAAAAAAGATTGGCAACAGTTGTTAGCTTAGGTGCCAGTCTTTAAAAAAAAAACAAAACTATGTACAATGGCAGCAAAAACACGGCATAGGCATAAATCTAAAACAATGTACAAGTATCTTATAAAGAATAGTATAAGATATCAGCTCGAAGATATGAAAAAAGATCTAAATAAATGGAAAATCAGACCATGTACGATAATAGGGACAACTGAGTGTCATAAGTTTTCCCCCAAACTGATCAAAAGTTTCTTGATATTTCCAATAAAATTTCCTAAATAGTTTTCATGGAACTAGATAAGCAGATTTAAATATACGTATGGCAGAGCAAATGGCTACAAATGGCCAATCGCACCTGAAGAAGAAGATTAAGTCAGGAAGACTAGCCCTACCAAATACAATTCTCATTACAAAGCTGCAGTTATTAATATAGTAGATATTGATGCAGGAAAAGCCAGAAGATGAATGCAATGAATAAAGAATCCAGAAACAGAGCCACCTGTATGTGGAAACAAGAAAACAAGACAGAAATGAAATTGTAGATAGCGGATTGGTGTTGGAAGAGTTAGCTAAAAATCAGTTGCAGATTGACCAAAAAATTACGTGACAAGAAAAATTTTTAAAAATTGAACATAATATAGGATAATATATTTGTTACTTAGTGGTGGCAATGTAACTGTTGACTAAAAACATTTATAGCCAGATAAGGAAAAATGGCTAAATCGTACCACATTAGAATTAAGAACTTCTGTTCTTTATAAAACACAATAAAAAGAGTAAGAAAACAAGCAAATTGAGACACAATATTAGCCACACTTAACACTCATAACTGATAAAAGTTAGTGTCCAGAACATATAAAATTAAATATTTAAAAATGTAACAAGCAATTCAATAGAAAAATGTGCAAAAATGTGAACAGAAGTTCACAAAAGAGGAATCATGAATGGGAAATACATGTATGAAAAAATGTGAAATCTAAATTACAAATCAGAGGAATAAAGGTAAAATCACAATTAGTTGCCATTTGACATCCAATCTACTGGGAAAAAATTTTTAAGTTTAAGACCATAAGTGTTCAGAAGATTGGGATTCTCATTAATCAGTGGTGGTTCTTTGGGAAACAATTTGGCTTTACCTAGTAAAGGTAAACATGCACATTACCTAAAAACATAGCAATTCCACTCCTAGGAATATACTCTAAAGAAACTCTTGCCCGTATGTGCCAGGAGATATGTACAATAATGTTCATAGCTGCTTTGGCACAAAAGCCAAAGCCTGGAAGCAGCTGATTGTCTTCTAAAACGTGAATGAACAAATGAGAGTCATACATTTAAATATGTTTGCATCTCAAAAAGTTAACATTGAGTAATAAAAGAAAATCACATGCACACAAATCTAAACATGTATGTGGTATGATGCCATCATTATAAAAGTGAAATCAGGGGGCCAACCTGGTGGCAGAGTGGTTAAGTTCGTGGGCTCTGCTTTGGCGCCCCAGTGTTTTGCCGGTTTGGATCCTGGGCGTGGACAAGGCACCACTCATCAAGTCACGCTGAGGCAGCATCCCACATGACACAACTAGAAGGATCCACAACTAAAAATATGCAACTATGTACTGGGGGGCTTTGGGGAGAAAAGGAAAAATAAAATCTTTAAAAAAAAAGTGAAATCAGGTCAAACTAAATAATTTGTTTAAGAATATTAATATTTTTACACAACTGTAAATAATGTCGACATAATGGAATAGCAAAGATATTGATAATGTACCATGGCAACTAAATGGGTATTTGCCTTATTACCATTTTTAAAATTTTACATTTTATATATGTTTTTGGCATATATTTTTTATTTTTTTTGAGGAAGATTAGCCCTGAGCTAACAGCTGCTGCCAATCCTCCTCTTTTTTTTTCTTTTTTTTTTTGCTGAGGAAGACTGGCCCTGAGCTCACATCCATGCCCATCTTCCTCCACTTTATATGTGGAATGCCTACCACAGCACGGCTTGCCAAGCGGTGCCACGTCTGCACCTGGGATCCGAACCCGCGAACCCTGGGCTGCCGAGGCAGAAGGTGTGAACTTAACTGCTGCACCACCAGGCCAGCCCCTTGGCATATGTTTTAAAATAATAATATGCAATAACGTGATGAAAAATTGGTGAAGCTACATCTTGAATTCCCTTTTTGGCAAGTTACAAAGAGAGAGTTAAGAGATCTTCTCCTCCCTGCATCTGAAAGTGCCCTCTCAGGTGTTAAATACAGACTCAGGCAGTCCTGGTTAACTCATTTAAACATTGTTTCAACGAGGTTTTGTGTCTCCTTGATCACTTGTTGTTAAAAATAACTCAGAAATTTCTATTTTTGTTATGTCATTTCAATGTCTATAAACTAATTTTTCCCAAAAACCATGAGTTACTGTTGGACTTTTTACTTGGGTTTTTCTTATTTTTAAAAATTTTCCTATAAAAACTGCTTCATAATGGAATGTCAAGTCATTAGAGAGAGATGAGAGGTGAATGGTGCCTGAATGTCTGGACTCCCTTGGGCATGAGCAGATTTAGGCTACACGAGGTGGAGATAGTGTTCTTCACAGAGGAAGATTGTAGACTAAGTGTTTTCTCCCCATTGCTCCCTGAAACAGTGAGGAAGATGAGCTGAGGGAGGCCCAGCATGGTGGGGAGCAGGATGGAAGCAGACTTCCAGCCAGATGGACACCACTGATACAAAATGAGCCACTGACTCAGGGCACGGCTCTGGCTGGGCCATTTGACTGCCCTGTGTTTCAATTAATCCAGTGCAAGGAGGGAGAAAAAAGCACAACCCAGTTGAAACACAGACATTGTATGTAAACTGAGATTTCTGAAGGTAAATCCTGGTTAATGTTGAGAATTAATGGTTGGATGAAGCCCATACTCCGAAGCCTGGGTCACTGAACATCAGCAAGTTTATTTTTAAATGATTGTTTTTCCACTGTGACACCTCTGACTGGAAATCATTGCCATGGCAGAACAGCAAGTCACACACTGAGCTACAAGTGAAATACGCTAATCATCTCTTTACTGTTTTAGATAGAATTTCACAGCAGAAGAAGTTAATATCACTGATTCGGAGGAAGCATGTTAGGGAAAACACTTACGTTGTGGATTTACTAATTTTGATGACTCTTTTAAAAGCAGGCAGAAGGTATAATCGCTGAGAAGGCTTCAAGGAGCTGTTTGTCAGTTAAAAAGAGCACACAAGCATCAAAAAGCAGTGGGGCTAAGCTTTGGGAGAACCAAGAAATTATGAGAGGCAAAAGAAAAACAGGTAAAAATTCTCTTCTATTTCATTCGAGACTCTTGGAATGAAATACCTTTTCTTTGATAATGGGAGACAGCAGTTTGATGCAGACAGAAAATGGTACTAAGTGCTCATTACTTTTAACTGTGCAATTTAAATACTCAAGTACATCAGTGGAAAGAAGATTTAAATAGCCAGCTTCATTGCTATTTGCTCCGAAAAGCAAGCCATCCTGACAGATTACCACATTTTGTTAAAGTCAACACGGGGGTGAATAGCAATTTTGCAGTTTGAGAAGAAGCGGGGCATGTGGGAAAACCGAAACGTGAACAAAACAACAGTTGGGCTCTCTTCCGTCGTTTAGTGGTGCTTTGGGAATTCATTACAGCTTTGTCTTTCATGGTTGCTTAATAAGTAAAAATACAGTACATAGCCTACATGTTAGGGGTGTGATTCACAGAATGGTGCTAATTCACCTAAGGGACCCTGCCTGGCTTAGTCCAGGGAGCACATCTTCTAAGCATCTGGAACCACACTGGCAATTTTCCCAAAGGCTTTAGTTATTTTGCCAATCATTTACACAGACCGGCTTAAATGATGCAACCATCTGTATTCTTCTGCACCTAGACTGAGTAAAATGAATTTACAGTCTTGAAAGCGTTTCTCCTTGATATCCCCTTCACGCTGATTTTTATTCTTTTCAAGCAACTGTGGCGTCTGGGACACGCAGAACACTGTTCATTCAGAAAGCCCATCCATCCTCATCGGCTTCGCTGCCCACCACTTCTGCCTTGACAGGATCGGCCACCAGACTACTGTGGGCAGTTTGCAATGTTGCTGGGAAAGCAGGCTCTGGAGTTAGGCTGCCTGGGTTAAAACCTCCGCTGTCTGCTGTCTGCTCGTGTGTAAGGTTGGGCAAATGACTTAGTTGGTCTGTGCTTCTGTTTCTCACTTCTGAAACTTCCAAGGATAATAATATATCTCATCAGGTTACTGTGAGGAAGAAATGAAGTCAGCACATCATTTGGCATGCAGTGAGTACTCAGTAAGTGGTAAGTATCATCATCAACATCCCATGCTGTTACTGTTATTCTGTTCCACCCTGGACGGAGTCACTTTCTTCTGGAAGCCCTGACTCCCTCAACTGGGATGAGTGTCAGCTATGAATGACATAGGTGACTAGAATCAGGAGGCCACTGTGTTCCCCAGAGATGGGAGCTTATCCACAGAGGAGGTATAAAATACGGAAACTCTTGATGGCATTCGTAATATTGCAACCTTGGTAATGTCATACGAATGCCAAGTGATATTTAACTGAAACTAGAGTGGGGGAAAGGAAAATTAAAGACAGATGACTCCAAAGTTTGCACTCCCTCGAAGGGCAACTTCAGGTAGAAGACCCATCGGTGCTTTAGGAACCTGGGCATGTTAGTAACAAGCAGTAGCTGCAGCCTATCACAGAATGAAAGGACTTCTGACTTTAACAGAAGGGCAGACAGTATTATATGAATAAACACGACCGAGTACTTAAGTTATTTTAGGTCGTGAGGGAAAATGACTCTATTAAGTATCTATTGCAAATAAAATTTATAAAAATTCTAAGGACATCAATTTGTTTGTGGGCATCAGCTAATGAAATGGCTGACGCAAGACAACTGGTTTTTTGATGATGTTCTCAGGAAGATGGCTTATTTGATTGCTGGAAACTAAATTTGTTAATGGAAGATTTTGCCAGGCCTGAGACAGATATGTTATTCTCCATATAATTAAAGAAAAGATCTGCGTTAGATCTTGCATACTAGTAGGAATTTTAGTAACAATAAATGTTCAACAGTTGTGTAGGAAGAGTTTTCTCTTCAGTCATGTTACTTATCATTGTCATTGTCATCCTCCCAGGGGATATATTTTGTGCAAGTCACAGTCCCAAGACAGGAGAGAAACTACAAGAGAAGCTGGCCTTTCCTTCCACTTTGGTGGAATCAAAATTGTTCACACAATGGAATATGAGAGAAAACATAGTCCCCAACATTTCACTTGCCAGTCTGCCCCCACGCCATCCAGATAGAAAGTTATTTGATAGCATTAGTCCTTGCCCTTCTAGATTTAGGTAGCTTCTTTAAAAATGCACTTCATTAGCTGGGCAATGGAAGTTGGCCAAACATTTCAGGAACAAATACTATAGAGAGTATTTGTTTAAAAGAGTACTTTTCTTTAGACAGGCAGGGCTGAAGAAGCATTGAGAATGAGGGGCCAACCCCACATGGGGGGAGAGATAAAGAGCATAGGCCCTGAATTAAGTAAGACATATATTCAATTTCTGACTTTGACACTTTCTAGCTGTGTAAATGGCTTTGGGCAAGTTAACTGACCAAGCTACGCCTCCTATTTTTCCATATGAAAAAGGAAGATTTTAGTTTTTGTTGTGAGCATTATCAAATAAATTATTATTGTTATTATTAAATAATAAATTAATAAATCTGCCAATAATATGGCTGACTTTGGATGAGTATAGACTGTGATAGGGTGACGGTCTATGGGGCATGGATATAAATCAATTGATAATGTGAAGGTAGAGGAAAAGACGTATAAATTCAAATTTCACAGCAACAGTCAAATAAGAAGCACGAGCAGCCCCCATCCAGACCTGAGTGTTCTAGACTTGCTCCATGCTGCTGAATGGCCTCTGTTGGCTGCATCTTGGCCCTCGTTAATGTATGCTCAGCTGCCTTGTGCTTTGTTGCAGCTTTGCAAGATGCAGAGGCCATGCGTGCTTGCATTGGTGTCTGACTAATTTAATTTTTCGCCTAGAAGGTGTTCTCAACTGATAATTTGGTGTTCAGTAATTAAAAATCAATTGCATTTCTGTTTTTCTTTTTATGTATTTGTTTCTGGTAAGGTTATGAATAAGCACATTTTCAGGCGTTTTAATACATCTAAAAAAAGCAAGGAAAAAATTAGAGAAAGAGATTAAAGGTCCACTTTAATTTTCCTTTAATCCTCTTCTTGCGCTTTGCCAACCATCTTTCTACTTTATATTTTTTCCCTTTGGTGGACAAATCACTTATCAATTTACTGAATACCTTGAACACTTTAAATAAACAAACATATTCCCTGAGTCACAATTCTTGGATAATCAAATGTCCTTTTTATACTTCACGTTAGCCACAGCTTTGGATTTAATTATACTGGAAAATTCTATCCCATTGAATTAAATATCACACTTCAATATCAACACCGCACTGAAAGCTCTGATATTGAATTGGTGTAATTTTAACCTTCCATGAGAATTGGTTGGTGTGGAGTTTCTATCCAGCCAGCACACGCTTTGACTTCAAGAAACCTTCTTTGAAGAGTGTCTGATTACTTTCAGGGGTTAGGTCTGTCCTTTTGTCCTGACAAATCTCAGTTTTCCATTCTTGCTGCCAAAACTTTTTGCCATTGTGGGATTTTCCAAACCATTGCTTGGAAGTCGAATTAAAGGTCCTGGGGCAATTTCAGCTTAAAATGCCGTGTAACAGATAGAACGGAGGTTGAAGTAGAATTCTACCAGTGAGCAAGTTAGGTCAGATCTACACAGTCATGGGTGAACATGGATAAAACCAAAACTTTTGGGCTTTCTACTTTGCTATTACTTTCTAAGACAGACTTCAAAAAATAAAGCAGAATCTATCATCCCATTTCTAGAGGAAAAATGATTCTAGATTTTTTTTTAGTAAACTGACAGATACTCAGAGTGTTTAGGAAATACAATGAGTGTTTAATTAATTTGTGAAGCTAAAGCTTAAACCACATTATTTCATTTTTTATACACTGAGTGGAAGCAACTCTTCTACAGGCCCAATCTAATCTTCCTCTATACTTCTCACTTCTTCAGTGTCTCAGCACTTCTTCTTACAATCCTTCTCTTTCTACTCAAAGGCTGAGTTGGCTGATGACTAGAGCAAGGTGGGAATAAGTAATCAGATTGTGGATAGTTTAATGACCTTTCTCTTTTCCTGTTCCACTCCCCACAGCCCAGGGTAGCTACTCATGAAGAGGATTGCTGGAGCTTGAATTGCTGGTCCTTGAATTCTGAAAGGCTACAGAAGGACTAAGTGGCCAAAAGAGAGAAGAAGTCAGAGATCCCTACTGATGAATGGGGGAGGGGACAGAAAAAAGGGAGGAATCCTTCAGAAAACATTGTAACGTGCAAAGGGAGTGAGTCCTCTTCAAACAACTTCCAGATTAAGAGAGAGGACTCTGCTTACCCCGGACTGTTCAATAGGGATTTTCCTGATCCCTCAGTCTACCCTCCATCCCCTCTGCCCTAAACCTGGAAGGGTAGAAGAAGCAGCTATTGAGAAAGAAAGATAGAAAAGGAGGGAAGTTGGTCATTTCCTTTTCCTTAGCTGTCTGACAGAGGGGAAGAATTATGTCTGAATGAAGATCCAAGTGTCATTATTTCATGGAACTAAACATTCTATTTTTGAAAAATTTAGTTTGTATTTTGTGCCTTAAAGGTCACCCTTGGACTCTGTATTACCTAAGAATGCTCACAAAATAATGGAACTGCCAGTTTTTTCTTTTTCTTACTCTAAGAGTAGGGTAAAATAGGCTCCTGGAAAACTTAATGAAAATAAGAATTCAAATAAGTTTGCTTTGGGATAAGCATCCCACACATCAGGTTTGTTCAGGGGACAACAGGGAACATCAGGGAATTCGGCCACATCCAGAATCCTAGAAATCTAGGCTCTCCATGAAGTACTGGAAAAGTATAGACAATCCAAACTATCTGGAATAGTTCGTCTTCAGGGATAAATATTTGATCATCTGTAATACATTGGTCAAGAATCAACAGCTCATGAGTAAAACTTGAAGGAGAGCTGAAAAATGTGTAACATGATGAATGCCATCTTCACGTGTCTCTGGTGTATCTCAAATTGTGTCAAGTCTCATCTTGTCAGGAACATGCATAAATCCAATGGAGATACAAAAGGACTTTGTGGCAATCTTGCTACCGACTCTTGAAAATGATAAAACTTCTCAACTTCTCAGGCTGTATTTACCTAAAAGGTCGAGATCACTTGATATATAAGGTCATAGGTTGTATCACAATTCTTGAGCTTTGCTTTCAAATAGCATGCTGCTTCTTATTGGGTCTGCATCTAACATCCTTAAAACAGGAAGCAATATGTGAGTGAATAATTTCATACCCTAAAGCATCCTTAGTCCTCTAGTCTGTGATTCCAATTCTTTCCCAAAAAAGTCTAGTGCCAGAAGAATTTAGAGAACAAGGTGGTTGTCACCCAGCAGAGGGAGAAGGAGGATCAAGAATTATTCCCAGCATGTTACTGGAGGTATGGGTGCCACTGATCCAAACCAGAAGATGAGGAAGAAAAAGTAGAATGGGTTTGAGTGCAATTTTAGATGAAAATAACACTAATTTTGAATTGTAAAGCTGATTAGGCAGTTGGAGATATTTGGAGCTTGGAGGAGACAACAGCGTTTGAAGATTTAGAAGTGGTCAATCAACGTAAAGGCAATTCAAGTTGAAGCTATGAGAAACATACTTACTTTGAGGCTAACCACAAGACGCCATTTCCAAAGCTGGAGTTACAAGTACAAGAGAAAGATAGCCTCAAAGTTAAGAGAAAAAAAGGAAATATTCCTTATTTTGATGACCCAGAAGCTTAGAAGTCAAAAAATTTTTAAAAATCTTCTGAAAATTCATAATTATTCAAAGAACTTGATCACCATTAAAAAACTATTGGTCTTTATATTGCTTTTATTTTAATCAAAGCTGAGTGAAAGTATTTGAAAATAGCAATAGAATGGTTTCATATTTCAGGAAAATATGGTTTAGTTATATTGTTTATAAAATATAAATAAATTTAAACATATTTAATTTAGAGAATATTAAATACCTTTGCAAAATATAAGAATGTTAAAACTAGAAAATATTTTTATTAATGTAGCTTATCCCTGAGATTAAAGTATTTACCATCATACTTTCAATTTCTTTTAAAAGTAAATTTTCCCCAGAAGGGTTGAAATAATCAAAAATCACTCAAAAGTCAAAGTGTTGTGTTCATTAGAATCTTTTCATGATAGCTTTGCCTAGTTACAGTTAAGCTTGTACTTGACTTTTGAAAATGTGTAAAATAATTAATAAAAAACCCAAAAGCCTATCTTCTCTCCCTTTCTCTCTTGCTTCCTTCCTTTTTCCTTCCATGCCTTCCTTCAGCAAAGATGTGTATATCCATGTTCAATGTATCCATGTTCAATGAACCATGTGCTTTGGCTGATGACAATAAGATAAAGTAATATAAAACATGTACAAAGATAATTATAACACAAGTTAGAATATTTTCTGGTTCATTCAATATGAATTATTGAACAGTGGTTATAAATGTTGAATGAACACATTCGCTGTTCATTTCTGATTGATTATGTTAGGTAGGAATGTAAGACAAATTAGGTTGGAGTGATGGTTAATTTCAAAAATCACAATGCTACGATTTAAAAAAAGTAAGGAGGTCTATTATGAAGCAAATAAGCTTTTTGCGCACTTTTGAATTTAATATTGATTTAGCTTTCTGCAGAATATTTGCAGCAATGTAATTAATGTTGAATGTTCAGATAATGTTATTGTCAAGCCATACCGATTTAATTCATAGCAAGCTCATAGAAGTGGAAAGTACATAGAATCTACGCTGTTGAATATTAGTTTCAGTAAGTGCACCGAGGCAATTTTTAACAAGTGCTCTTTAGGTAATTCAGGTTTTCAGACTTGATCATGAAGCTCTCTAGAGCATTTCTATGCCCACTAAATTTTAAATATAAACAGGAAAATTTGTAGGCCAATATGTCAATAAAGGTTAATTCAGCATGTTAAGAAAAATAATAAGCATTTGTTGAAATTTTAAAAGTTAAAACATTGCTTACTATTCACTAACCATAATTGAAAAGAATTTCCTAAAGATTATGAATTCATTTAGCAGTGCACATACATCTTAATTACATAATTACTTGAAGCAACCACTCTAATCCATCTTGTTCGTTTTACACTGTATAAAGGAAACAAGCTAATTATGGCTTTACACTGAAGAAAAATACAAACCAGTACCATATTTGCTGGGGTCATTCAGTCCTGTGCAGTCTGCTGCTCAGACAGGTAGGAAGGAGAGGAAAAACCAAGGTGATCATTATGCCACATGCTCTAACAGTGTTCTTGAAATATTAAAGATATCATTGAACCAACAAACCTCACCAAAGGATGGAATGCATGCTGGTTTTCTTGCATGTTGGAAACTGGCAGCAACATGCTGATCAGGAAGCCACACTTGAGGAGAATAACTTGAAATGGGCTAATTTGGACAGGGTAAAGATTTATGTGCAGTGACGAAAGAACGCAGGCATTGTTAGTACAAGGCACAGGCCAGCCTGATGGCAAGGGAACCATTCTTGTGAGCTAAAATCCAGGCGTACAGTGCAATATACAAACAAGGAGCGCGACCGAGAGGAAATATTTGGACATCTACTTATATAGGCTTACTCTAAAGAAGAGAAAATTTGCCTCTACAAAGGCCTTCAATTGAACTATAATAACCTGGCATACGGTTCCTTAAACTTATATTTGGAAAGGAATAGACAGACTGAGAGGACAGGAACCAAAGGAAAACTACAGGAGTGTGGAGTATTTAAAGCCTTGATATCATGGACACAATTAAAGATAACAGCCTAGAGCTCAGGTGTCTCGAGAGGTTCAATCCAGTCTGAAGCCCACCAGGTATAGTCTTTAGACCAAGTTCTTGCTGGATTAGTGATTGACATAGAACTCAAGTGATTTATTTTAATTCCGTAGTGGCTCCTACAAATGCCTCTCTTATTTCGGGTCCCCTACCTGAGGTGCCAACCCAGGAAAGATACAACCATGCAGCTATCCAGGGCAGGCAGGGCTCAATTTGTGCCCCAAGGGAGAAATGAGAGTCCTTCATAAGCAGAAATAAGCTTGGAAGTGGGAGCAATTCTTGCACCTATCCTGCGAGCAAAGCTTCCATGTGAATCGTGTGCATGGGTAATGGCATTTTACAAACCTGACAAATTCACGGTCAAAATATTGGAATTACTTCAATCACTTGATTAAATATTGTAGGGTAGTGTGTGTCAAATTTTAGTTCCAGTTAGAAATCCCATACTTTTAAACTACTACTTGATTACAGATTTAGATGATAAAATCTGAAGTGAGTTGTCGTTTGGGGGCATAAATATATGATGTTTATTTTAGTCAATTACATATTTTACATAAAATAAAGCTGGTTTTCTGGGTCACACAATTAAGTTTCACATTTTTTACACTTCTTTTACATAGGCAAACTAATGTCCGATATGTACTACACCATCTTTAAATAATTGATTTTAGACAGATGAAGTTGTTCTTCTAATTATAAAATTCTCCTCTGTTTCCAATGTGTGTATCACTCTTGGAATAAGATAGGGACAAAATGGCAATTATTTTCTCTTGAAATTTGATATTTTCTGAATTTATATATTGACAGTATTTCTCTCACAGCTATGTAACTAATCAATTAACACTACAATCAAAAAATTCTCAATGAGAACATTTATCATGAAATCCATTGATCACTATTAGTTTAATTGGACTTACATTGCTCTTAATAGGAACCAAACCATACTGATTAACAAATAAGAGTTTGTTGTACACATCTATTGGGAGATAATTCTCCATTTGTCTCTTTTGTTTCCACATGTCTTGGGAGCAGAGGCACTAAATGATGTTGTTCTGTGCTATTTTTTCAAGGATTTTTTTATAGCAAACAGTCTTGGAAGATAGAGATAGTGTCTCTCTCTAGAGCATAAGGAGGGTTTGCTTAATATAATAGTAATAACAATAATAAATTATGATATAATAAATATAATATATTCCTCTAGAACAAATGAGCAGGCAGGTTTACTGCCCATTATAAAAGATTTGAGTTCCCTAAGCTCAGGATTCCTCTCCTCTAATACAACCCATTGCAAGTACAATTTTCACCTGATTTTCTTTGAGATGTTCTTCGAGAATTAGGCTAATAGAACGGGAGCAAGAAAATGCGAATATTCTGGCTACTGCTATGTCTTGAGCAATAAAGTTCTTTGTCTCTGACCTATGAGTCATGACTTTTGACAGAATCCACGAAAGCACGGTGGTCTAACTTATTAGCTTCCAGTGAGGATAAAATCTTAGACCTTGCATTGTTCTGACCGCGTCATGAGAAAAGACGAAGAACAATGGGCCCACTTTAAGGGCGAGAAAGAGGAAACAAAGTTTTTCGGTCCATGTGTACTTTCTGAATTTCCACGCTTGGTATAAAACGTGTGTATGTGCATGAAATTAAATTAATAAGATTTCCTTAGTTTGTCACAATCTCCTTAATTTATGTGTATGTGTGTGTGCGTGTTTATAAGAGAACAGGCTCCTGACAGTTGTTGCAAGGACTCAGGAGCTTAGATTTTCGAAACAGCTGGTTGATTTCCCCCCACCGATACCTTGGCTAAGAGATACGAGAGACTGTACTAGGCGGAAAAATAAATATCGCTTTTTAACTTCAGGTCTGTAGAATATGGACGGATCTTGAAATAAGATATGACAGACTTCTGAACTGAACTCTCAAATTAACTGTCTGCAGTCTTTGCCTTTATGCACTATACTTTAATGAACTAGGTCAGACTTTCTCTCAAATTCTCTTTGTCTAGCAGGGGCCTGATGAGAGGAATATAGGCCATGTGACTTCTGAAAAGGTGGATTAGCTCCAAACACATGGTGGGCTTTTAGGGGCTCTGGGAAAAAGTCTTCCTGAAATAACTCTTCCATTTGCGCTCAGATGCCTGGAATTCCTTATCACCAAAAGGAAATCCTTTCATCCGATGTTTGTGGTAAAGGATTAAAATGCACATACACTGGGAAAGGTGATTCCTTGCTTAAACTGATACTCTGGTATACATGAATAATAGATTTCTTGAAAGAAGGCCTTCAGTCTAAAACTGGACGTAAGGTATAACTTTATATGGAAGAGAGAAAAGGGGCCAGAAAGATTTTGTTATTTAAGATAATTATCACTAACCTAATCCAAGGCTGGCAAGTAGATTTTATCTCGAATGTAAACTCTACTTCATTGTCAGCAGCTTCCAGAGAGATGTTCATGAAGAATTCTGGGGCATCTCCAGGTTTAGTGAAATAATTCTGTGGTCAGTTAGCTATGGCTGCCAAAGGTATTGAGGGAGAGTTGGTACATACATGCTAGATATTTGGTATCTCCGATCTACATTATTAGTTGCAAATGGCTTTCTAAAAGTAAGTGTGGCCATTTCGCATATCATAACATCCAGTAGCCAGAAACTAATGTTACAAATTGATGGACCGTCTTCATTTCTTCCCTTTCAAGTCCCCTTTCCACATACATACACATTGATCTTACTTCTGAGTTCAGTGTCCAGGTTCCAGGCAAACCAGAGGGTCAAAGATACAGATTAACAAATTGTGGTGCCTCAAATAAACCAGCAAGATTTTACTCATGGCTGGTTAAACTGGCTGACTCTCCTACTGTTAGAAATATTTTGCCACAAGTGGCAAACAAGAAACTCAGCTTTAACCAGCCAAGAGGAAATTAATGGCTCGCATACCAAATTTCAAGAAGAGCAGGGATGTGGCCTCAGAGATTGCTAGAACCACGGATTTAAATACCATCAAGATACCCTTGGTTTCTTACTGCTGCCGGTTTTTGCTTTTCTGCCTAATTTTCATAGAGAAACATTCTCTTTGATGCTGGCACCAAAGATACCAGCGGCTTCTGGGTTAACTTATCTTTTTGGTTTTACCATCAAACAGAAAGAGGCTCTCATTTCTTAGTCCCAGTTAGAGAAAAAAATAAATGATGACAAAAGGCCAAAGACTTTGGACAGTATCATGGTAAACCATGATTGACCTTACTTGGCTCAAGGATTTCCTGGGATATACCTGTGGCCAGGGAGGTATGTCTGTAAAATATGTTAGTTCCCTCTTGAACCACAAAGTTAAAAGAGCTCGGTTCTTCCCACTGATGTGATTGCTGGGCAGTCAAAACTAATAAGTGTCCATTAATTCCTAGATTCCATAGACAATTCTGATCAGAGACGGAAATCTTATCTGAAGGAGTTGTATTATGTTTCTATAAAACAAAAAAAGTATGCTAATTTCTTTAAAAGAAAATCATTAATAGCTTCCTGTAATCTATAAGGAAATGGGCAATTCCTTGGTGTCACTTAAAAGATTCTTCTCTGTCTTATTTTCTACCTCCTTTTTAATCTAATTTCCTAGCATTCTCTATCACCGTAACTACCTTTCCTCCTATAAGCCCATCCTATCACCACTCAGTCATTCATCAGAAAAGCTGTGGTCTTTCCTGTGTCCATGCTTTTCCTTCTCTGTCTAACACGATATGTGTTCTTAACTCAGAGAACATATTCTTATTCTTCAAGATCCAGCTCAAAAGTTTCCTCTTCTAGAAAACCTCAAACCTTCTATTTCCTCACTCACCCTACCATACAAGGAATTATTCAATCTCTTTTCCATTCTTCAGGAGCACTTTATTTTTATATCATAACCCATCACCTCGTATTTTAATAGTTTATTGATACCTAATCTATATATCATAACATTTACCAGTTTAAATGTACAATTCTATCATTTTTAGTATATTCACAGAACTGTACAACCATATCATGTAGTTTTAGAATATTTTTATTACCCCAAAACCCTTGTATTCATTAGCAGTGACTTTCCATTCCACTTTCCCACCTCCACCTACCTCTTTCTCCTCAGCTCTGTTCTTTCTCAACAAGATTTGCCTATTGCAGACATTTCACAAAAATAGATAAATATATGCAGTCTTTTGTGACTGGCTTCTTTCACTTAGAATGTTTTTAAGGTTTATCCATATTGTAGCATGTATCAGTACGTCATTCCTTTACCTTGCTAAGTAATATTCCATTGTATGGATGTAACACATTTTATTTAACCAGTTATCAGTGGACGGGCATTTGGGTTGTTTCCACTTTTTGTCTCTTATGAATAAAACTGCTATGAATATTCATTTACAAGTTTCTGTGTGGATATATGTTTTAATTTCTCTTGGGTAAATGCCTAGGAGTGGAATTGCTGGATAATGTGATAATTGTATGTTTAACATTTTGAAGAAGTGCTCAAATCTTTTCCATGTTGGCTGCACCATTTTATATTCCCACCAGCAGTGTATAAGGGTTACAATTTCTACACATCTTAGCTTGTATCTTAATTATTATTTACATATTTCTTTCCCAATGGACTGAAGACTGAGTTCTATGATGAGCTGGTTTTCATTCAACTCTATACCATCATGATTCCTTAAAAATATATAAAAAATAGAGGAGAGAAGGAAGCCTGAATTCGGATATAATTTAATAAATAAAAATTAATGTAAGATTTTTTCTTGTTTTCCTTGAACTAATTTTTCCTGACCTTCTTAACTGGCTGAGTTTTAATGTGCTATTGAGCCTGACTGTCACACATATCATTACTGGCACTTGGTATCTAAAAATGATAACTTAGCCAATATTTTCTCAGGATTATGACCAAGAAGACATGAGAATATGATGTTGTAATATTATTTCTGGGATTGACTTTTTAAAAAAATGAAATCACATTCAAATGACTATGTCCTTAGCAAGGATTCCATTGAGGGAAGGGCAAACTTACATTCAGCAATGGTTGTGATAAAGAAACACAGGAGAACTTAGAAATTATCAATAGCTTAAGCTCAAAATCATTTAAGTAAAAATAAAACTATAAAATTAATGAGATTTTTCTCAATTAGAAACTATTACATAATATTCTCTTGTACAACATACACTGACTTTAGTCATGACCTTGTCTGCTTTATATCAAGTTTTCAGAATTTACATAGATGGCATGAATTACAGAGAAGTTCGGAGGGTGACTTTGTAATATGTGTATTATAGTCCCTACTTCAATCTTCATTTTACAAGAAGGTTTGTGTCACTTAGAAGCTCTTCTGTCCTGGATCAAGGCACGTGCCCAACGTATCTCAGACATCAAGCAGTCATCAGCACTTATTGGTCACCTTTCAAAATATTAGTGCTTTGCAAGCATCTTTGCATAAATAACGAAAAATTTCTTCAGCATTGAGAAAGAGGCTCAGAAAATTTTCTGACATCTTTGCATTTTAATATTTCAAAATTCTTTAACATTGTGATTTCTGAATATTCACTAGGAGTCTCCAGTGGTCTTCTACTGGATGTATACCAAAAGTCTCCATGTTGTTTAATGAGGAATTCTTCTAATGAGTTCGCAATTTGTGTCACTGATTTTAATAGATTTATATTTGACTTCTACAGGTTTAAAGTTTCCCCAAACCTTCTGCTATGTAAGGACATGCTCTTGATAGTGAACCATCCATAAAATCACATGGAATTCCAACACAGCCATGTCAGATTTTCAGAGTCAATTTTTCTTGGAGGTATGTCTTAAAAGATTTTACATTATAGAAAAGACTCTGGATTCTCATTAAGGAGAAAAAAAGATTTGAGTTAAGCAAATCCGTATCCCTCCACGTATGTCTAACTTTCATAGCAAAATAAAGCCTGATTCTGAAATATTCTTATTATATTTTTATCTAATTTTTATTTTTTGAGTATAGATATTGAAATTAATCACAGATATCTTTAGCACTGGAGTTTAACATACAAAAAATGTTCCCAAGTAGGAAGACGAAGGAAAGGTGTATAAGTTAAAAAACATAATTTTCATATGCTATGTTTCTATTAATACAACATAGAAAAAATTCAGAGACTTCCTTTCTTTTTTGAGGAAGACTAGCCCTGAGCTAACTACTGCCAATCCTCCTCTTTTTTTTATTGCTGAGGAAGCCTGGCCCTGAGCTAACATCTGTGCCCATCTTCCTCTCCTTTATATGTGGGATGCCTACCACAGCATGGTGTGGCAAGTGGTGCCACGTCCACACCCAGGATCCGAACCGGCGAACCCCAGGCCACGGAGATGCGGAACATGCGAACTTAACCACTGCACCACCGGGCCGGCCCCCAGAGAGTTTTATTCTATCCTAAATGTAGCAGGGAGGCCTATTGTGATTCTGCAACTGAATTTTTCTTGTTTGCAACTACTACCTAAAGTTCTGCCTTACAGCAGATTTAACATTTAAAAATAGGGGAAGAAAGAAAGTGTTTTACACAAGTGTTCTTAAAACATCAAAATCTTTGCAGTCATTTCTTTGCATTATATTATGCTTTTAAATTATATAGTCATCTATCACATTTTTTATAGCAAAAAGAAGATTAGCCATAAAAAACACTGTAAGAGTCATACAACTCATATTTTGATTTTATGGCTAAGAAAATACCATTTGTTTTTTAAAGTTTTCCTTTAATGAGAATTCAAAATTAAATTGTGCAACAGCATTTAACACAATTAGAACATATATTGAAATGAATAACTCCTATTGTTTTATGTTGCATTGTTTGATTGGTTGTCTATAGGTGACCTATGAAGGAACTGGATTATGAAGTTTTATTGCTACAATCTACTTTGAATAATTTTCAATTGCTATGTTTCATGAGTTTTCAATGTAGACAGACTTAGTGTGTCTCGATATGCAAATTCATAAAAAAAGAAGGGATCTTGATTCTAGCTCAATTACTTAGAAATTCAACTTTGAGCCAATTGTCACATAAAGAAGACTGGATTTGTTGATTTTACCTCACTGTGATACTTTCCTTTTGCCATTGTTATTTGTGTATTCTTTTTTGCATCTTCTCCACACTTGTATAAGATGGCCATTATACATAAAATTTCAGGAAGATTAATACACTGAGGGCTGAAAACTCAAGTGTGCAATAAGCATTGTCTGGTAAACTACGAATATTTCCACATAAAATTGTCTTGAGCTCGGTTTTCGATTGGTCACCTTTTATTTCTAAGCAATCCTTTTCTTTACAATGGGAAAAAGAACATTTCATTTATTCATTCATTCACTGATCAGATATGCCAAGCCTGATTCTAGGCACTGGAAATATTGTGGTGAATCAGGGAGACAAGCTCTCAGCTGCCATGGAGTTTACAGGCTGATGGGAGAGACAGCCAGCCATGTAACAAAGGGACAATAAATAAAGATCGAACTACCATAAAAATTGAACAAAGTGATGTGGAAAAGGGAGTTTGGGGTGCTTCATGAGACAGGATAGTTAAGAATGGCCATTCTCAGTAGATGACGTTTGAGTTCAACTCTCAGTAATGAGAAGCCAGAAATCATGCAAAGATCTTAGAAAATTTCCTTTCCCAACAGAGGAAACAGCAAGGCAAAGATTTTCTGCCTGTGATTTACCACCATTTGCATTTACTTACTGAGGGTTCTTTACATAAACATCTTACTCATGGAAATAGGGCATAATAGTGTCTGTTCTTATTAATTTTACTCAGAGGATTGTGCAGTTTGGAGGAAAGATCAAAAGATGACTCTTCTCTTTATTTATCTGCAAGGATAACATACTGTTCTACTGGTGCAAGTAGCAATAACGGTTGAACCTTCCTGTGCTTTCAAAACGATAGCCCCTCTTGGGATCAGTGGCACTGAAAGTCATCATATAGAGAGAGCAGTAGGGGGAAAAAATGGCTTTGGGGAGGTGAGAAGAAAAACCAGAAGAGGGGACCAGCCCGGTGGCACAGTGGTTAAGTGCACACGTTCCGCTTCGGCAGCCCGGGGTTCATCTGTTTGGATCCCAGGTGCGGACATGGTACCCCTTGGCACGCCATGCTGTGGTAGGAGTCCCACATATAAAGAAAGTAGAGGAAGATGGGCATGGATGTTAGCTCAGGGCCAGGCTTCCTTAGCAAAAAAGAGGAGGACTGTCAGTAGTTAGCTCAGGGCTAGTCTTCCTCAAAAAAGAAAAAAAGAAAGAAAGAAAGAAAGAAACCAGAAGAAATGCCAGCCCGTGATCTAAACCAACAACAAAACTCTGTCATATTTCAGCTTTTGTTTTGCAACAAAATCAATGAGTTTATTTTATTTTCTGATGTGTCAGTGCTATCATGCTGAATTGTCATTTCCATTTCTGTCCTTAGTGGCATGCAGATGCATGAATCCTTAAAAAGCAGAGATTTCTAACTACTGTTCCTAGGGTTCTCAAATTGGCCTTTGTACTTGGTAAAAGCACAATAAACAAAGTGCTTATTATAAGGCTACCTAATTATATATATACACACACACATACACACATTACTATTATATATGCATACTCACCCATATACACACATAGATATATACATGTACATATATTTATATCAGATTTAGTAAAATCAACTAACACCACCAAATGAAACAAAACAAGTTTAAAGTGATACTCCCCAAGAAAGTCAAAGGTATCAGGATCTGATTAGTCGTATCCAGACACTTGCACATATACACTCAAGCACAAGCCCTCACACACAACCAATCTTCCCTTGGAAGAGAGATGTCTGGTGCGATTGAAGGGCTTGGTTGAGGTCGCACAGAATCATAGTGGTTGAGAATAGAACCTAAGACTTCGGGCTGTCAGTTCAGTTCAGAGCTCGCTCCCAGGGAAAATGACAGGAGAATTTAGAAGGTATCTGCACAGACAATGGTCTTATTCTTTCTTTACTCTCCTCGTTTGAGTATTTTTTCTTGCCATAGTAGTTAAGTAGGACAATTTGACAGGCACTTAAAAAGAGGGGTGCCAGGTAAAAAAGAATGATCCGGCGGGGGATTCTGCTGCAGGACTGAGGAGAAATTAGGTATTGACAACGCATAAAGGCAGAGAGGGCCATGGTTTGGTGAATACCCGGTGTTGCTGATAACTCTGACCTTCTTGTTGCTCTGTTGGAAGAAAAATTATAGAGCTGAATTGCTCTTTAACCATTTTCTAAGAAAAAGAAAAGGATACAGTTTGAAACATCGAAGTTTTTTACTTTATTTTATTTTTAAAATTCTCCTTAGTGTTACAGCTCTTTCCATCGTGGTTGTGAAAATTGTTCCATAATGTCAGACTTTTCTTTATATTTTCTTCCCTTGAAGAATAGTAATAATGACAATTTGTTCCAGTCGCTTACCACTCTACTACAAGCAATTATACCTAATGATAAGCCACTCATCTTAATGCATAAAGCCTTTGAAGAGTGTTTGTCTTAAACTAGATATCTTATTCCATAGCCTGAGCTGTAAGGACAGTTTTTGAATATTCTCTGAAACATTTCTCGTAATTCAAATCAGACTAGCCAGCACCATTGTTCCACCAAATCTTCCTTGTATTGAAATTCCTCCGTCAGCCTCCTGAATTTCAATGTGGCTAGCAAGTGCAAATTTTAAGAGGTACAGAAATATATGTATGCTGTGTGAAAAGGATCTGAGAGGACTATGTATGCGTTTTCAAATTTGATATCCTTGTAGCGTATTTCTTTGTCATAGAGTTCCTTGTTCTAGGTGATCTTTTGTTAATCTGGGACACTGTAAACTCAGCCACGAAGTGTAAACTCTCAGAGAAAGGGGCTGTGGATTATTCATTTTTCAATGCTCAGTGCACAGCCCAGAGCCTGGCCCAAGATGAGATTCTCACTAAATGTTTATGAGATTCATAGTCATCCATGTTTTCTCTCTCATCTTATAGAACAACATTAATCAAGCAAAGTAAATACATCTTCGTAAGTGAAGTACCTCATAAAATCAATCTGACGTATTCTTTTGTGTGCATATTCCTCTTTTTGTTGCTGAATTGATGCAAATGATAAAACTAAGGTCATTGAAATGACATTAGGTAATGATTTTTTTCAGTTTTTCAGTCGTATAGTCTCCAAAACATACAACTTTATTTATGACACCATTCGTAGGTCTTATAATAATTGGTGAAAGACCACAAGTATGGTTTCCATCACCCTGAATATCTTCCAGAACTCACCTTGTGAGTGACTTCTTTAACTTGGATTCTCTTCTGCCTTTTCCCCACCAGCCAGAGCATTCCCAGTTTCAGCCAGACTAACTTCACAAACGAAATCTTCAGAATCAACTGGCAAGTGATTACAAGTCATTAGCTTCTTGCTGGGCTAATTAGAAGTCATTAACTTTAAGGGTTAGGATGTACAGAACACCTTTCCCTTGGCATTGTGAACCAGAATATGTTTAAAAAGTAGTAAGAGTTTAAATCTTGAAAAGCCCCAGTAGTGTTACAAAATAAATAAATATGCAAAACTAAAAGCTCACTTTTGAAAAACGTGACCTCCCATTGAGTTGAACCCTAGCCAAAAAGCCTATCGGATCAATTCCTGTAATTCAAGGTGGTTTTCCCAGGGGCAACCAGGTACGAAAGTTCCAGTTCCCTTGGCCTAGAAATGTCTTGGCTCCTGGAGCACTGTAGTATTGTCCGGCATTACCTGTGGAACACACGCTGGCGTGCACACACATTCTCACTCACACAAATACACATACTCACCTAATTACTTTACTTGATAACATAAGAATAAAAGGCAGAATAGAACCAAAGATGGAAAGTCAAGCTTCAGAAAGTAGTTGGCTTATTTAAGTACTTAAGTCTGTACTTAACATTTGATGACTTACAGACTCATTCCTAGTGTAGCTAAGCTCACTTTGTTAGGCATTCGCTGGGCATTTAAATTATTATATTGAATAGCTCTGTAATGATACTAACGATTGTATGCTAAAGAATGTATTCATTCAAAGAGGTAGTTTGTAGGGTAATTTGATAAAGTGATTTGAAACTGTCATGATTTCAGACATTAAGCCATATGATGAAAATTTTCAATTTTGGTTCTGAATTTACCTACATTTAGAACTTTGAATCTCACTCTCACTCAATGTATGCATCTATCTCGAAAAAATGTATGTATTGAGCACGTGCTAGGTTCTCACTAATTGAAAATAGAGATATTATAGGTTATTGATTAAAACGATGGGCTGGGGTATTGGGCAACCCTGGTTTTGAAGTACCTCTCCATCTCTTACAGTTGTGGTACCCTACGATTAGTTTATTATTAATTTAAACTAATTTTTGTTGAGGAATTTAGTTAACTTTTCTACGTATCAATTTCCTCTTGTGTAAATGGAAATAATAAAACATAGATGATAGTGAAAATTAGTTAATATGTGAAAGCATCTGAAATAGTGTTTTGCACATAATAAATATCAATAAATATTAGTATTAGCAAGTGTTCAATGATTGTTTTCAGAGTTAATCTATTCTGCCTTCATAGGGGTATTTTCGTGATGGGCCATAGTTAAGAATTTTAAAACAGACATGATTTATCCCAATATTAATATATGTGAATCTAGGAAGTATAGATATTCCTTGTGACTATAATCTGTATAGAGAAGTAAAACGGTTGCATTCTAATGTAGTCTTATTGATAATGGCTTATGTGATTTCCCCTGCCCCCTATTTACTGTATCACAGTCTTTCCGACCACTGATAACTTGCACGCTTGATTGGATGTCACATAATTAGAGTCTGTTCTTGGCATTTCCTCAAACTACTGTGTGAACTTCAGTGAATAATTTAACCAACCTTACTTTGATAATAAAACCAATCTTACCTCCCATAAAACAAGTTGTTTTAGTGGCTAATGAAAATATACAAGCAAGAGTATTTGAAAATAAAGGTAAAAATTTAAAAGTAATATCATCAAAAACATCAAATACTTAGGAATAAGTTCAACAACAGATATGCAAAGAATGTACACAGAAAATTACAAAACATTGAAAGAACGTAAAGAAGACCTTAAACACAATGTTCCTAGATTAAAGATTATAGAGATGGCAATTCTGTACAAATTGATTCTATGCATTGAATATAATCTCAGTCAAATCATGGCGGGATTTGCAGAAATTGACAAAAATGATTCTAAAACGTAAAAGACTAAATGTTACTAAGATAATATGAATCTTATTAATTATTATTTTATTAATCTTATTTTACAAACGTTATTTAAATTAAAAAGTATTATTTAAACATTAAAAAATTTGATTAAAGTTTTTAAATTAAAAAAATTATAAAAATATGGAATTTTAATTTAAAATTACATAGGGTATACAAACTTTAAGTGTACAGCCTGATGAATTTTCACATATATGTAAGCACCCCCAAATATAAGATATAGGATATTTTCAGAACTCAAGATGATTCCCTCATGTCCCTGTTTGGTCCAAATCTTCCTCTTCCTCCCCTCCTCCTACCCCCCGCCCACACACACACCAAGAGATAATTGCTTTTCTAATTTGCATCCCCATGACATAGTTTTGTCTGTTCTTGGTCCTCATATAAATGGAGTCATATAGAAAACACTCCTTTCTGTCTAGGTACTTTTGCTCAACGTGCTGTCTGAGATTCACGCACGTCGTTGCCTGCAGCAGTGGTTCATTGTTTTACGTGACTGTGTAGCATTTGATTGCATGAATTTATTACATTTTATATGTGCATTCTACTGTTAATGAACACTGAAAATGTTTCCAGTATGTGTTTAAGAGTAGAATTGCTAGGTGACAGAGTAAGCGTATATTAACTATCGGAACCCGTCAGTTTTCAAAATGGTTGCACCAATTTAGTCTCAGAAATAGAAGAGATTTGCTCCAAATCCTTGCAAGTTTTTGGTATTGTTCTTTATAACTTTAGCCATCTGGTGGGTATATATTAATATCTCATTATGGATTTAATTTGCTTTTCCCTAATGAGTAATGACGTCAAGCACCTTTCCATGCGCTTATTGACCAATTCTCTCTCATTCGTATTAATGCATCAACCTCCTATTGATCTCCCAGCTTTCATTTTGCCTTGGCCTCCTTCAGTGCCTTCTCCACACAAATAAATAAAAATCAGTTTGTCACTGATGGAGGGAATAGTGGCCTGAATTCAACATGTAACAGTAAAGAAAGAGAGAAGTGTTCAGATTCTGGATATATTCAGAATTGCTGATGAATTGAAAGTGAGTAGAGAGAAAAAGAAAGTAATCGATGATGCTTCTTTGATTTGGATTTGAGCTCCCAAGTGGTGGTGCAATTTACTGAGATGATGGAACGTAAGGAATGTGGATGGGTGGTCTTGCTAACTTTGAATTTAGACGAAAATGATATGATTTCAGAGGAGTTATCTAAGTCTGGAGATCAAAAGAGGTTATGGCCAGAGAATCATCAACATAGTGATTTCTGGGCATTAAAAATCATAGTTTGGATGAGCTGGTTAGGTTTTGTTATGCCTAAGAATAGAAGACAGAAAAGAAAAGAGAGCCCAGGACTGACTCTCACTGGGAGAGGGTTGTGTCGGAGAATCCAAAAGAAAAAATTTTAAGAAGAAAGAAATAATATTCTGTATCAAATGTTGGTGAACAGTTGACATCGAGGCAGAGAAGTGACCACTGGACTTGGCAACATGAAAATTATTGATGACCTTGACACAAGTCATTTCCATGGAGTGTAGAGGATGGACCCCAACCAGGTAGGGACTGAGAGGAAAAACAGCAGATAGCAGGCATAGACAAGAATTTTGGTACATTTTCCTCTGAAAGGAAGCAGAGAAACGAGGGAGTGCCTAGAGCAGGGTTTGGAGCAGGATTCTTTCATTTTTAAGGTGGGAGATCTATAAACAATCTCATGTTGAAGGACTTATTGAATAGAATAGGAGATAACCAAGAAGAGAAAAAAAGTTCTGTCATTCAAGTTTGATGGCTTCAGAAAGAGTGACCCTACCAATCTTAATATGTTGTGTGAAGTAAGGCAGTGAAAGTTGCATGGGCAGTTGACCTAATTTGGCCCTTGGAAGTGTAAAGTCTTATAAAAATTCTATTATATTGAGACTTCTCAGTGTTTCAGAAATAGTTGTCAAGCTCCTTAATTTTCACTAACAAACTTGAGATCAAGAATTTAGTCTTAGGAAATACCCACAGACACAGAAGAAGTTACAGGAAGAACCCCTAAGAGTAAGATTGTGTTAAGGAGGGAAGAGGCCCATTCGATTCTCTCTAGTACAGTATATAGATGACAGAAGAAAGGTTGTTGACTTTGATCTAGGAAAAATCACAGGTTCCAGTGGATTTAAGGAAGATGGAAACCAAACTGCAGAGAAAAGTGAATGATGAGTGGGAGGAAACTGTCTGTTCAAAGAAATGTAGGCATCCTATGTAGGAAAGAAATGAGATGATAGAGGGAGAGAAAGTGAAGTCAATCATCATCACCAAACAAGTCTACACTAGGGTAAACATATTAACTTTTTGCTATACTTAGAATTCTTGATTCCCACTGAAAATGTTCATAAAGGCACCCATATCATCAAGTGAAAATGGAAAGCAATCTTCTAAAAGATTCTAAGTGTTTTCCTCTTGATAAATAATGATGATTTAGAGAGCACGCAGACAATGAAATGCCAAAACAAGGGGTAATTTGGTATAAGAAAAATAGAATTGAGCTGTGGGGCAGAAGTTTTGAGTTCGACTACAAACCATAATCCTGTAGGCTTCAGTTTTCTTATCAAGAAAATGGATTAGATTGAACCATTTTGAAGTTCTAATTCAGACCTAAAATCCCATGATTCTGCAATAATTGTATTTCCAGTTTTGAAGGGGAGTCCTAAGATAGGTGAAAAGGAATCACCAGAAGCAAGCGTGGAGATCCCACAACGAACTTCACGAGCCAGAAGAGATCCAGCAACCTATAAAGATATATGACGCATACATGAATCAGAACAGAATACCTTAATTCTCAATTTATGTTGGATACAGGATCTGTAAATGGAACCACATATGATATTTTTTGTGTAGTTTCTGTGATTGCCTTATGATTAGTAGCATGTGTGGACTGGCACAAAGGGATTTAGTTTTCTGAGAGTTTGGAGGCGTTATCTGATTATTTAATACTTCTTTGATTGATGCTGAAACGAGATAATGGTAATCTGGTATTTGTCACTATTCACATCTTCCTTCAAGTACTCAGTGCAATCCTCACAATCTTAGCAAAGAGTTACAATAAAGATCAAGCTAACACCTGACAACTGTTCAACATCTCATTTGTTTTTAAAATAGAAAGCAAAAATTCAGATTGAATTATCGCCTTAATCCACGTGGATCACTTTAGTCACAGGCACACTAGATGAAAGTCAGCGATACTCAATACTGTAGCTCTAAAAAGATTTTGCCAATCCAATATTTAATAATATAACTTTCAGTCTGCATACAATCTTTCATGCGCGAGCTTTGAAAAAGCAACTGCTAATTTGTGGGTCCTTTAGCCGTTCTGTCAAGGTAACTAGAAAGAAGGGAGCAGACAGAGATTAAGTATTTGTCCTGGAGTTACTCATTGACTGAAAAGTGAAATTCCCAAGGAGTTATTTTGACTCCAAGACAGGTTTTTAGCAATTATCACAGAGCTAGCTGCACGTAGCCTCAAGTAGGCCAATTAGCTGTCGTGACCCAGAAGGGAGCAGGGAAAGGGAAATATTAGAAAGCAAACCCCTCAATTTTCACGTCCTAATCACAGCAGTCTGATCTCTAGAAAGACGTCTATAAAAGCAGTTTTGTGTTTCTCCAGGTCCTTTCAGGCAAGTAACCCCAGGGCTCTGATTTCTGCATCAACCTTTCTTTAGCCACTGGGAGACGTGCAGTCGAGGAGAGTTGCATTGTTTTTCGTGAAATAAACTTTCAATTGTAAAACAAAATGCAAATATTACAACTGGGGATTTTGCGGGATGTCCAGGTCACAGCCTTCCAACGTTCCCCTCCCCGTAATGGAGATTTTCCATAATGGTGTTTAAATATCCATTTGAAACAAAAAGTAACATTTCACTTTACTCTGCGACACCAAGTGGAGTTACCCAAATGCGCTCTGAAAATTAAAGAAAAGAAATTAGAGCTCTCTATTATCTTTCTTTCTATTCCCACCTGTGGGCTGGCCTCATGGGACAGTGAACTGGGCCTTGAAATGGAGTTCGAATAACTAAAAGAACGAAGGTATCATGCTCTTAAGCACGTCTGTGAAAATGACATGTAGATTGGTTTGAAGCGTCCGTAAGTGAGTGAAGTATTGTAGGAGTCAAATATTTCCAGAGAATGGTTCAATTTGGAATCTTTCTCATTATTCTTTGGGTTTATCACAAATGAATATGCCGTGCTAGGTGTATGACATAATTTATTCGTTGTGCAAATTGACATTCATTTTAGATAAAAAAAGGTCTCTATAATTATTCCAATCCGATTTAAACTTTTCAGAGAGATTATTTTTAAGACTCTATTTGTTCCTCTTCTTCTTTTCTTTGCTGGAATACTGCTCAAACTAGTTTTCTCTCAAAATATGGATTTATAGTAATAAAGTTTTTAATCCTTTTATTATGTAACATGATGAATTGAGTAAATTTATGGCAAGAGAAATAGTAAATTGATCATGCATATGTTGGCCTCTTTTTTTTTTTTTTTTTTTTGCTGAGGAAGATTCTCCCTGAGCAAACGTCTGTTGCAAATCCTCCTTTGTTTTGTATGTAGGACACCACAGCCTGGTCACTGACCAGGAGTGTAGGTCTACATCCGGGAACTGAACCCAGGCCGCCAAAGCAGAGTGCACCTAACTTAACCACCAGGCCTGGCCCTTTATGTTGGCATTTTTAATCAATTAAAGCGTAACCCTGGGTTAGTCACTACATAAGAAAAATTACTCACAAATTTGTAATGTTTCAAAAGCTTTCAAAATTTATCATCCCCCAGTGTATCAAGCCAGTGTTGGGCTTATGTTTTCCTTTTAATTACCACTTAATAGTAATTCTGGGCCTTATTTTTAAGAGCATTGGCAAGATAACTTGGCACAGAAGTTGACATACTTTGTTTATTGGCAAATTCCATGTAGCTTCTTTCCTGTATTGTTGTGTTTCTTTAAACAAATCTGTCAATATTCCCGGAATCAGATAAATTAGAGCTGGAAAAATCTTCTTGGCTGATTGAGGCTTTCCTCTGACTCATGCCAAATTATTGTCTACAGCTTTTTTCCTATTGGTTGGCCTGGTTTTATCACCACATTAAGAGTAATATGACATCATTTTCCTTTTCTGATATTCATGTCTATCCAGGATTCCCTAGTTAAGAGATGACTATTTTTAATTTTTTGGTTTGGTTTCTTGTCATGTATTTTTCCAAATTGGATTCTGTTAAATTACATGTAATGGCTCTGCCTTTTGGTTACTAGGTTTGCACACTCCACCAAAGAAATCTGCACGTGGGAGGACTGCTGGGGAGTTCATCCAACAGACTGGCCGGAAGATCCATAGGATCATGTTATTGCAAACTATTCAATTGCCAGACTTCCTTTCCAGAGCAAAGTGGAATAGAAATGCACAAACAAACAGACAGAGCATTTTCACCTATAAGGTGAACCAAAGTTGTGGTATTCATCTCCCCACTCCACTGTTCTTTCCTTTCCATTGAGTCTTCCTCCCAGACCTATCCTGATGTCACATTGAAGTTTATGCTGCTTGAGGGCCCCAGAACCCCTCTCTGAAGTTTCCATGGCTTTGCACATTCGTTTCTCTCTTCCCGAGATGGTCTTCTCTTTATTTTTTAAAATATGTATTCATTTATAACAGCTTTGTTGAGGTATAATTGGCATACAATAACCTTCACGTTTAATGTATATAATATGATGTTTTTCTTCTCCAACTTTATTGATATATAATTGACATATAACATTGCGTAAGTTTAAAGTGTACAATGTAATGATCTGTTGTATGTAGATATGGCAAAATGATTGCCAAAATAAAGTTAGTTAACACATCCATCACCTCTCATAGTTATAATTTATTTTTTCTGGTGAGAAATTTTAAGATTTGCTCTCTTAGCAACTTTCAAACATAGAATACAGTATTGTTAACTATAGTCACCATGTTGTACATTACACTCCTAGAATTTATTTATCTAATGAGTGGAAGTTTGTACCCTTTGATCATCTTCACCCCTTTCTCCTACCCACCTCTTGCCTCTGGCAACTGCCAATCTGTTCATTGTTTCTATGAGTTTGGTTTTTTTAGATTCCACATGTAAGTGAAATCATACCGTATTAGCCTTTGTCTGACTTATTTCACTTAGCGTAATACCCTCCATGTTTATCCATGTTGTCACAAATGGCAGGATTTCCTTCTTTTTTGTAGTTGAATAATATTTCATTGTGTATACATATATATACCACATCTTATTTATCCATTTGTCCATCAATGGACACTTAGGTTGTTGCCATGTCTTGGCTATTGTAAATAATGCTTCAATGAGCATGAGGGTGCAGATATCTCTTTGAGCTGGTGATTTCATTTTCTTCTGATATACACCCAGAAGTGGGATTGCTGGATCACATGTAGTTCTATCTATGATTTTTTGAAAAGCCTACATACTATTTTCCGTAGTGGCTGTACCCATTTACGTTCCCACCAGCAGTGCACTAGAATTCCCTTTCTCCACATCCTCATCAACACTTGCTATCTCCTGTCTCTTTGACAGCAGTCATTCTAACAGGTGTGAGGCAATATCTCATAGTGGTTTTGATTTGCATATCCCTGATGATTAGTGATGTTGAGCACCTTCTCATGTAGCTGTTGGCCTTTTGAATATCTTCTTTAGAAAATGTCTATTAAGGTCCTTTGCCCATTTTTTAATCTGATTATTTGGGTTTTTTGTTTTTTGCTATTGAGAGGTATGACTTTCTCATATACTTTGGATATTAATTTGTCATTAGATATATGATCTACAAATATTTTCTCCCATTCTGTTGTTTGCCTTTTTATTTAGTTGGTTGTTTCTTTTGCTGTGTAGAAGCTTTTTAGTTTGGTGTAATCCCACTTGTTTATTTTTGCTTTTGTTGCCTTTGCTTTTGGTGTCATATCTGTGAAATCTTTGCTAAAACTAATGTCAAGGAGATTTTACCCTTTGGTTTCTTCTAGGAGTTTTATGGTTTCAGGTCTTACATTTAAGTCTTTGATCTACTTTGAGTGGTATCAGATAGGGGTCCAGTTTCATCCTTTTGTGTGTGATGATATAGTTTTCCCAGCTTCATTCATTGAAGACACTACCGGTCCCCCATTGAGTATTCTTGGCTCTCTTGTCAAATATTAATTGATTGTATACGCATGGGTTTATTTCTGGGCTCACAACTCTGTTCCATTGCCCTGTGTGTCTATTTTTATGCCAGTATCATACTGTTTTGATTGCTATGACTTTGTAAAATAGTTTGAAATCAGGAAGTGTGATGCCTTCAGCTTTGTTTGTCTTTCTCAAGATTGCTTTGGCTATTCAAGGTCTTTTGTGGTTCCACACAGATTTTAGAATTGCTTTTTCTCTTTCTGTAAAAAGTGCCATTGGAATCTTGATGGAAATCCATTGAATCTATAGATAGCTTTGGATAGTACAGACATTTTAACAATATTAATTCTTCCAATCCGTGAACACAAAATATCTTTTCAGTTATTTGTGCTTTCTTCAGTTTCTTTCATTAATATCTTATAGTTTTCTTTCATCTCCTTGGTTAAATTGTTTTCTAAGTATTTTACTGTTTTTGATGCAGTTGTAAATAAGATTGTTTTCTCTATTTTTTTCAAATAGTTTGTGGCTAGTGTAGAAATGCAACTGATTTTTGTATGTTGATTTTGTATCCTCTGACTTTACTGAGTTGTTTTATTAGTTTGAATAGTTTTCAGTGGACACTTTAGGATTTTCTGTATATAAGATCATGTCATCTGCGAACAAAGACAATTTTTCTTCTTCTTTTCTGATTTGGATGCCTTTTATTCCTCTTTCTTGCCTGATTGCTCTGGCTAGGACTTTCAATACTACATTGAATAGGAGTAGTGAGAGTGGGCATCCTTGTCTGCTTCTTGATCTTAGGGGAAAAGTTTCCAATCTTTCACCACTGAGTATGATGTTAGATGTGGGCTTGTCATACATGGCCTTTATTATGTTGAGCTATGTTCCTTTATACCTATATTGTTGAGATTTTTGTCTTGAATGGATGTTGAATTTTGTCAAATGCTTTTTCTTCATTTATTCAGATGATCATATGATTTTTATGTTTCATTCTATTAATGTAGTTTATCACATTGATTGATTTTTATATGTTAAACCATCCTTGCATCCCAGGGATAAATTCCATGTGATTATGGTATATGATCATTTTAATACGCTGTTTAACTTTAATACGCTAGAATTTTGTTGAGAATTTTTGCATTTATAATCATCAGGGACATTGGCCTGTAGTTTCCTTTTTTTGTAGCGACCTTTCCTGGCTTTGGTATAAGGTTAATGCTGGCCTCATAAAATGAGGTTGAGAGTGTTCCCTCCTCTTCAGTCTTTTGGAAGAGTTTGAGAAGGACTGATATTAACTCTTTGTTTGAATATTTGGTAGAATTCACCAGTGAAGCCATCTGGTCCTGGACTTCTGTTTGTGGGGAGGTTTTTGATTACTGATTCAATCTCCTTGCTAGTAATCTCTCCGTTCAGATTTTCTATTTCATCATCACTTGGACTTTGTAGGTTGTATGTTTCTACTAAAGTATCCATTTCTTCTAGGTTGTCCAATTTGTTGTCCGAAAATTGTTCATCGTAGTCTTTTATGATCCTTTCTATTTCTGTGGTATCAGTAGTAATGTCTCCCTTTTCATTTATAATTTTATTTGAGCTATTTTTCTTTTATTCTGAGTTACTCTAACTAAAGGTTTGTCAATTTTGTTTTTCTTTTCCAAGAACCAACTCTTAGTTTTGTTAATCTTTTCTATTGTTTTCCTGTTGTCTAGTTCATTTGTCTCTGCTCTAATCTTTATTAATTTCTTCTTTCTGCTAACTTTGGCACAATGACTTTGAGGCCTTTTTTCTTTCTTTCTTTTTTCTTTTCATATTGCAGAATAGAGGTGTACATCTCCCTCCTAGGTCTACATAAGTCAAACTGAATAGATTATGATAGTTGCTACAAAAATTTTGTGTGCGTATATGATTTGGGGACATATTCTTTCTGAAACAAGACAGATAATAACAGGTTAAAATAAATTATGAGGGTTTATCTGATGGAAAATAGATGTTATAAACATCTATTGATGGATGTTTATGAAAAAAATGAAACTGCCACTGTAGTTTCTCCTTTGTAGTGATATGTGGATGTTTAAGGATTATTTTCCATCAGACCCTTATCCCACCAGTCAGTGGTTTCACCTCCTTCTCCCTAACAAGCTACTATTCTAAGAGATTTCCTGTCAATAGATAAACTTTTAATGTAATATCCTCAACTTATTCTATTCTAGGTAAACTCTGCCAACAACACATATGATGTGACATTCTTATAATAGGACTAGAAAAGCAAAATTAAGAATGGACTCTGCTTGGTCTTTTAGCTAATATGTTGTACTGTTCTTGTGGCATGTGCCCTCTGCAGTTTGAATTATCATTAATCATACATATTTCTCTCGCCTACTAGGATATAAGCATCCTGTGGTCAGAGACTGCTGAATCTTTGATGTTTATCACAAGGCCTGACCCACAGCAAGAAGTCAATAAACATTTAGCTCATCTGAGAGGCAGGCGCAGGGAGCACGCATACAGATCACGCTGGTGGCACTGGCTGAAGGGAGCTGAATTGAGGAAATTAGTGCTGATTCTAGAATTAGTTATTAGTTATTCAGCCTCTCTCTCTGCCCCTCAGCCACCCTCAGAGCTCTGGAAGGAAGCAAGACAAATGTACTTTCACAAAGAAGAGGATGTGATACAGTGTGAATTCTTTCTGGACTAGAAGAAAAAAAAAGTGAGGGAAACCTGCTCCTTACATGATGAAGGGATGATGAAGAGAAAAGAGAAAGACTAAGAAAAGAAAAGGAGACAGACATGTTTGTTTTTCAGTTTCCTCTTCTGGAATGAAAACCCAGGGAGGGTGGGGGATGTTAGATCATTTGAAGGGAGAATTGCGGTCAAAGGGGGCTTATGCTCCTTTTTCTAACTGGAAAATTAGGAGAAGGCTCCATAGCAGGGAGGTCTCAGAGTAACAAGGGAGACTGCAGAGGAACTGCCATCACTGTAATAAAAAGTGTGGATCCCTAGGGCTCATCGGCCATGGCACAGCAACAGCGAAGCCACCAAGCTATGGGGCTCTCAGAAGTGGCAGGGTGTCGTTAGGCAGAAAGTGGGCGTGAGTTATCATTTTCAAGCCTCTGTGGGTCATGGAAAGAATCCCGAAGCAGGAGGTCCCTGAGCTAAGGGCCACAGAACCACCAAGATGAGAGATCCACTGTTGGGCGGAGGGCCCTGCAAGATGCCACAGCGTGGTTGAAGTCTAGACTCACAGTCACCAAAGAGTGGCCACGGTCCTTAACAGAGTAATGACAGCAAGTGACAGTTTCACCTGGTACTTTGGAGCAAAGACAAGTGAAGATGCAAATAAAAACTCATGGACTTAAGTCCCCTTTTTTTGGAGGAGTGGTATGTAAGTGTCTATATGCACTTATAGTTCATGTGTGTGCACACACGTGTACTATGTATATGCATGTGGAAGGATGGCATGAGCTGCAGTCCAAAAAACTGAGCCTTTATCTGAAATAGATGAAATGACAATTACTGTTTAAATACTAGAAGAATGACATACACAGTTAACGGACAAGTGAAAGGACTTTTCTTCTGCTTCCCAGTTGGATGGTGTGGAAGAAAAATTAGACCTATTGTAGAAAATTTAAAAAAAAACATTTAGGGGTCTGCCCCATGGCCGAGTGGTTAAGTTTGCGTGTTCCACTTCCGCGGCCCAGGGTTTCACTGGTTCGGATCCTGGGTGCGGACATGGCACCGCTCATCAGGCCATGATGAGGTGGCATCCCACATGCCACAACTAGAAGGACCCACAACTAAAAATATACAACTATGTACTGGGGGTATTTGTGGAGAAAAAGCGGAAAAAAAATAAAAGAAGATTGGCAACAGATGTTAGCTCAGGTGACAATCTTTAAAAAAAATAAAATAAAAACAAAAAACCCCCAAAAAACACATTTAATTTCAACCACAGTCACTCTGCTACCCTTAGGTTAAACACACAATTTATTTTGGGGATGAAAAGTAAAATTATATGAAAATTTTTAAATGTGCCTTTTCTAAAAAGTAGAATCCATTTCTATTGCCGCTTCCATTCACTTTTCTCTCACGATATTCACGTCCTCTATAAATGGTCATTAGTGTCTGCGGACTAGAAAATGGAGGGCCTTTCTTTGTGATGTAGTTTTGTTTTATGTTGGCTGTGTTTTTTTGGATCCAGTTTATCTTATCAACTTTGGTCTTCCTGAGGGGTCTATCAGACTTTGAAGGAGACAAGTTGAATAAGACGAGATACTTGTGCTCAAGAATTAAGGGAAATGAGGCAGACCCAGATAAATCTATAAAATCAGGAAGTAAGGCAGTATGTGACAACTGCCATGTGAATGGAGCCAATGAAGGACATGCCTCAGGCAAGGGAGACTGAGTCTTACTGAATTTATTTTCACTTAAGTTACAGCCCAAGCACTTTACCTGGATATCGTGAGGGAAAACTAAATGGTAAAGGAAGATTTCTAAGGCCAGAGGGTTTACCAGACCCTTTAAAAGAATTAGAAAAAAATTTATTTTGATGTCACAGCAATAGCTATATAGAGAAATTAGTTTTTCCCCATTTTTGTATATTGGATCCTACATGCTCCAGAATAAATGGGTTTTCTTTTAATTTTGAATTTGATTTTGTTCTCTATTCTTTCCATTCCTGCTGACCTGCGCAGACAGCCCCTTAGTTGTTTCTGACCCACAAGGCCTCTGGGTCACCTCTGAAAAAGACTGGCCTTTCAAGAGACATCAAAGTCGTTGGCTTCCGTCAAAGGAGAGGGTGTAAGCTGGCATGGGACCATAGTCCCTGGTGGCTGGATTTTTGACCCCAGGATTCCCATAGTCATAAAATTCTTATTTTTGGAAAGCTACGTGGCTATTTCAAGTTCTTTCTAGGAGTTGTAATGCACAGCGTTAGTTTTTCTGTGAGAAAGTAAGCTAATCCCCTTGGGGATGCTGTGGGAATAATAGCCACAGTGTTAGAGCTAATCTACTTTAAAAGTCTAATTCTTAAAAGATGTATTTTACAATTTTCAAAGCATATTATTTTCACAGTTGAAGCACTCAGAGTAAAGGAGCATACAGGGTAGTTTTAGGAGATTATATGCTGTATTTTGTGCGAACATTTTTTCCCTATGATTTCATAGCCTCTCCCTCATAGGAGGCAAGAGAGAATGTTTCTCTGTTTCTCTTCCTCTTCTTGCTCTTGTAATTGTACTCGGAGATCTTGGGGAAAGAGTCCAAAGACTCACCAAGAATTTGCTGATCAATAGTTAGATTTTTTCCCCCCATTTAAAGTGTGTAATATTTTGTAACAGAACTGATATCTTGGCTCGATGCCCTGTGGAAGTTTCGGGAACAGAAGACAGTGTGTCTCAGTACATTGTTTCAAATAATTCTCCTTGGCTTCTTTAAGGAGATATAATGGGCATTCACATTAGGCCAGAAGGTTATTAGATCTCCATGAGGCTCCATCCAGCTACATTCCATGAATATTATTCTGTCAACACAAACGTCATTCGAATCTGCTAAAATTAAATTACTCTTAGCAGCATTACAGCTGTCTTACAACATTTGACAGCTACCAAGAAATGCATCTTGGCACCAATGGGAATTCTTCACTGGGCCGATTTGTACCTAAAAAGTGTGGGAAATGAAGTGGAATAACAGTATCACTGTTTTGATGTATCATGTTTACAAAATAAATATTGAGTTTTTCCTCCCGAATGTTGGGACTGATTTTTCTACACCACCCATATCCTTCTCCCACTACCTTTATAGCCCCTGCAACTATAAACAAGTTGCAGGAAAATGACTTCTCCACTGTTTTCACAATGCTTTTCTTATCTGACTGCCACAGCTGTTACATGTCCAAATGCTCTGATTTAAGATGTCTATGGCTGGAATTGCTATTGCTTATGTTCTTCAGCGGCTGAAGAATATTAGCATTCTACTTTGTGAATTTAATTCGTTTCTTCTCTTTTACTTCAGTATGTTTTTAATGTCTGGTTATCTCTCCAAGATAAGAAAATAGATGATCTTTAGTCTCTTCCATATTGTTCCTCTAGGTTAATATTTATCCAAAGGAAAAATCAAATTTCAGATTTTAAGGGACGAATTTGAACTTCACAATTTACTCACAGGGTTTCAGTATTCCTAATGTGAACTCACAAACAGTGCTGATCCTTTTCAATATTAGTAATAAATCTTCAAGGGCATGGTTCAGGCTTCCAAAATATTAAGCATTAAACAAATCTACAGGTTCTCTACGTTTGTTTTCTTCAAAATTAAATGTCCTTAAAGTGCTCTAGAAGGTGAAATACTGCGTAGAACAAAACACAATGGTATCCATATGAAAACTACCATGATTAAAGACTTTGTATGCAGTTAAATTCTGTATGCCTGTATTTCCTTTAAAAATTGCTATAGTTCAATTTCCCCCTTAGTTGCTATTTTTTATTCCATCTGAGAGTTCTAGCTATCCAAAATGTACATTCTAAGGTTAAATAAAACAGAATGCAGTCAAAATATCACAGAGTAGACACTAAATTAATATTTTAAAATATGTTGTCCAAGATTTAGAAGGATTTATACAAATACCAATTTCATTAAATATTCTTGCCTAACGTATGTAGTCAACTTTGTTCTCAATTTTTTTTAATGTGACTCTTGGATATCTAGCCTCCTTTGATGACATTCCCAAGTAAATTAAAATTATTTTTAACATCATTTTATCTTGATATTGAGTCTTAGATAGAGGCAAAAAGTAATTTGTATTTGTCACAAGAATCAGGGCAGACTGGAAATGGCAGAATTTCATAAGGAGCACCACAAGGTTTCTGCTTTATAACATTTCCTGCAAAATTATCTGTGAGAAATATATCACGTGTTAAGTAAATGCTAAATATTAAGGAGAGGGTCAAAGTCGTGACACAAAAACACTGACACTATTGTGAAAAACACCCCAACTCTGATAATGGGCAAGAATGTATTACGAAATCACTTTCCACAACTCTCTGAAGACTGCAAAAAGAGCCCATAGTGTCAGGTAGAAAAAAATAGAAAGCCCAGCAATTATTTTGAGGTTTTGATCAAACTAGACACTCATTTGGGATAATTTTAGCCAAATTCCTCACTTTTTCCACAGTAGTAGTATTCTTTCGTTAAATTCTTTTTCTCCTCTAGGTTGTCAGAATAATTTGTTCCAGCTCAAGGCTTTCCTTTCTCCAGCTCAACAGTGGATTATTTCCAATATCGAACTCAAAGTTCTTCTGAGTATCACAGTGTCATGTTGTGACTGGTTTAAAATGACTTCTTTCTATGCACAACAGCTGTCACACAGCATACAAATATAATCAAGTGTCTTTCAAAATGTGTAATTGCTGCCATTACCAGAGAACACCCTCTTAATATTGGAGTAAGAGTTTAGATTAGTTCTGAAAGTGTGGAAGGAATCATGGGAAATGGCACTGAGGTTGGACTATCAGAGAATGACATTTTTCTTTATTTGGAGGAAAGAGTCTTGGTTTAAAAGTAATGAGAGGTTATAGAAATGAAGAATAAAAGGTTGAGAGAACCAAATTCAATTAAATTTCATATTAAAGATGCTACTGGAAGGTCCATACTAAAACAATAGAAAGGGAATGTAAAGAGATGGTTTTTATAAGACAGAAAAAAATATGTAGCTCTCACAAGCCTATCAAAATATAAGTATTCACATCAGAGTAGCTTTAGAACATAGCAATGCGTTTATTCTTAGAGACGTATTCTAAGGTTAAAAAAGGCAGAGGAATCTTAAAATTATCTCAGTTGTTTTATTTTAATGGTAACAGTGTTTTGTTACTGTTTAAGAACCAGGAGTTGCAATGAAATAGAAAAGAGAGAGAATTCTAACATTTAAAAAGGTTAAATAAAACCATGTAAAGTTCAATTAAGTTGAAAATAACAAATGAAGCTATGATTTTAAAATATAAATTTTCTAGCTCTCTCCGTTGAAAAAGTCCAGAAGTAATAATGTTCCTTGCATGCATCAGCACTCCTTACTCTAGGATTTCATCTTCTAATTGTCATTCACACTGAAGGAATCATGGGTCTTTAGGAAATGATTCTGATCCTAGAGGGGGAAGGAAGGAGGCAAGAGGGTGGGGCAAGTGACAGCTGAGTCTTTTACATCATGGGTTCCTTATATTTTCTGAGATAGTATTCAAGGACTAATGGGATTATGTCATAAAGACACAGTAACCAGCTTGAAGTGTCTTTCTCTAGTCCAAATTGGGATAATTCAAGCATCAGTAACAACAATAACTATAACTCACTGAGATCCATTACATAAATACACATCATTGCGTCAACAGTAACACTAAGAAAAGAGGATATAGATCAAACTCATTTGCCACCCTTGGAGATAAACAATATACCAATTCTTTACTTTGAAAACTGACAATTAAAAGATGAGAACAAAATATTTATCCTGCTTTTGCAGTAAGAACTGCAGATTCAAGGTTAAAAACAAAGTGACCCTGTTTGATAAAGCAAAGCTTTTATTTATTTACAGAAGCGTAATAATAAATGTAAAATTAATAGTAGAATTAGAAAACGATTTTGCTAATCTTAATGAACAATTAAGGGAAGAAACTTCAGTGGATGCTAACACTGTTTGCTGAAATGTTGTTGGGAAACAGAATATTCACATGATGCTGAGTATTTTGCCACAGAACACTTGTTAATTGCAAAGGAGGAAACATACATTTATTGTGGAAAGGTCTGACTGTAACAAAATTAACACAGTAACACCACTTAGTAGGGAACGACTCAGACATTCTGTAAATGAAATGCAACAAGAAACACCAATTTTCTCCACGAAGCATTTTTGCCAAGTGTTTATCTTGTATCTAATCATGATGTTAGTTTTAACTTTCAATTTATAGAACATACAAAGGATAGAGAAACACATAAATTACATTATGAAAACACAATCAGACAAATGCAGAATGTAAGACATTCTAAATGATGTCTGGCCTGATGTCTTTAAAAAGTTAATAGCCTGGGGAGAAAAGAAAGGAGAAAAAAAAGGAAGAAACTATATATTTGATTTAGAAAGACTTAAGAGATATAAACAAATGTATTGAGTGCTTTTTGACTGAATACTGATTTTAAAACAAATAGTTGTAACATATTTGGGAAGAGTTGAATATAGACTGGGCATCTGATGTTATTAGGAATGATTGTTGATTTTGTTAGGTGTGATAATGCTGTTGTGATTATACGGCAGAGGATTTCTTTTCCTACTGCAGAATTTAGGGGAAATGTCATGATATCAGTAAATTGCTTTAAATAATATAGCCCAAAAGATAGACATAAGTAATGATATAATTATAGATTTACATATAAAGCATAGATCTAGATTAACACAAAAAGCAAACTATTAACAATTGTTGAACGTGGATGGTGAGTATGTCTTTTTCGTAGTATTTTTCTACTTTTCTGCATGTTTTTAAATTGTTATAAAATAATAGCTTTTTTTTTTTTTAAAGATTTTATTTCTTTTTCCTTTTTCTCCCCAAAGCCCCCCGGTACATAGTTGTGTATTCTTCGTTGTGGGTCCTTCTAGTTGTGGCATGTGGGACGCTGCCTCAGCGTGGTTCCATGAGCAGTGCCATGTCCGCGCCCAGGATTGGAACCGACAAAACACTGGGCTGCCTGCAGCGGAGCGAGCGAACCTAACCACTCGGCCACGGGGCCAGCCCCAATAGCTTTGTTTTTTTAAGAATTTATATAGTCATAAAGCCCCAGAAGTTTCAGTAAAAGATACACTAGCTCCATTCTCCCAAGGTCCTTGCATTAGAGATTCAAATTATCTGCTTCTATGATTGAAGTTCAAAGAGATAAAAACTTTAACTCAGGCAAATCAGTAGTTCTAAAGGGAACACCATTATTGCAAACACTGGAACGGATACCTGTAAAATGGATAACAGATAATTGCTTCAACGTGTTTCTTCAGGAGTTTCAAGTATCCTGGAGGATTCCTGACTTGAGAAATTCTCTGGGTGTAGTTTAAAAGTGGGATGGCCCCATATGAATCTGCGCCCCTCTCCCTGAGCCTTCCTGGAGCAAGGCTGTCCTTATGGAAGTCTTCCAGGCCAACACATGTCTGGGATCCTATCTCCTAACCCAGATAGTCCTAAGCCAAAGCACTAACTGTCTTGGAATTTGCTTTTGCTTCCAGGAGAGACAGGGCGAGCTCGTAAAGGTCTCATTGCCTGGCCATATAGTGCTCCCATATCAAAACTCCTTGGGATGTCAGATCTGTCTAATAAATTCATCAGCTCAATAACACTTGGCTAGTCTATAAATGCCCTGTCAGTGGGCAAATACAAGACAAAAAATGTCTTCTCCATAAACTTTCACCTCGGGTCCAAGTACTATAAATCAATTGTGCTTTCAACAGCCTCTTTTTAACCATTCCACTCCTATGACTGATTCTCTGCTTCCTAGCTTTTTGAATATGAATTTCAATGAGAGTCTCTTATTTTATAGGGAAAAATGTTATTCACTAGGCAGGAAATTCTTTTCATCTTACTAAAGTTGGAGCATAGTAGTTTGGACACTTCCATTCTCTAAAACATAAAACACCTAGTGCATGGTCATTACCCTAAGTACTAAATCAAATGCTCCTCTAAGGCAGAAAGTGTTAGTACTTAGAAAACTCCTTAAGTCAGAAAGTATTCACTGAGCTCCTACGGCCTGAAAAATACAGTGTTGGTCACTTAAAGATATTGTCGATATTAGCCTAACTTCATGTCTTTAGGAGTTACAAATATTTATGAGAGAGAAGGTAATCAAGCTGATATATTTTCTTGAATTTAGCCATGAAATATTAATCTTGCTCATATAGATTTTATTCTTGGTTTCCTCAAAACCTAAATTCTGAGAGTTCAAACAATGAATGCCATTTCTGAAAATGGTATGTATACACTTTTTGGAACTTTTTATTTTTAAATGCTGTGAATGAAATGTTACCAAGCGTCATATTTAGTCACTGAAAAGAACTACGAATGAACCATCAGAGTTTCTGGCAGGTGGATTCTGGCATTAAAAAGTAAAATCTATTTCTCTGAGGCCACAGCAGCTGAATTTAGGTTGCATTTTCAGAAAAGGGATAGCCTAGTCATTACACGCTGCCTTTCAAATTACATATCAATCAACATTTGCTAGATCATATTTATTGAAGCTTCTAAGCAATCTCTATTAAGTATCCAAGGTAGTAATTTCTAAATAAAAACATTCGATTGAGCCATTCCCCTGTTAAAATGCTTTCAGGTATTTGTACTGGCAGGAGGATAAAAAAAAAAATCTCTTTAACACATTCCCTGGGTTCACCACTGCAGCCCAAACCACAATTGCCTTCACTCCTCACTCTAGCTATGACACTCTATTTGACAAAGATTTGCCACAGGCTCTTTGCACATATATTTTAGCTACATGGAAGGCACTACTCTCCTTCTCTAGCCTAGTTAGTTCCTGCTCATTCTTTAGCTCTCAGCTGAGTTATCTTTTCCTCCAAGAACCTTTCCCTAACGGACCTAACTAGACCAGTTCCCCTGATACATCCCCTCAGAGTACTTCTCTCTTTTTGTCATACCACTCATCACACTTGGAGTTTTACTATCTATTGTGCGAGGGTTAATGTCTGTCTTCCCCAGAAGAGCATAAACTCAGTGAACACAGAGACTGTGCCTGACTGGTTCACCATGTACCCAGCATCCAGCACAGAGTGTGGCACACAGAAGACATTCATAAATCCTTGTTGAAAGTATGAATAAACCCTCCCATCTCCTCAAACACACTGGGCTGATATGTTCTCCACACTGCCTCATGCATTGTGTGCGTGTGTGCTCACGCACGCGAGTGTGCACACTGCTCTCTTTTACGTCTGCAGTCATCTCCCTGGAGAAGACCTCGAAGTGGGGGTGGCAGAGGTGATGGTTCACAGAAGCTGTGTTCGCGCTTGGCGGAGAGTGACATCACGTATGCGCTTGGAAGAAGCGACACCGCTGGGGCTCCAAGGAAGCTCATATTGTGGGAAACGAACTTCCCTTCCTGAATCTGCTTCTCTTATGGTTTATATCAATTCCCATTTTAAGACATTCAGATTCCACTGTGTCTCATTCAGGTTAAATTTCAAATTTGTAACTGACCCAATCTACGACTTCATTGCAAAGGAGTCAGACTTTATGTCTCCCCAAAATTCCTACGTTGAACTCCCAACCCCCAAGGTGATGGTATTAGGAGGTGGGGACTTTGGGAGGTGAGTAGGTAATGAGCATGGAGCCCTCGTGAATGGAATTAGTGCCCTTATTAGAAAAACCCAGAGAGACTTTCCTTGCCCTTCCACCATATGAGGTTATGGTGAGAGAAGGGCCATATGTGAACCAGAGGGTGGGTCCTCACCAGACATCGATTCTGCTAGCACCTTCATCTAGGACTTCCCAGCCTCCAGAACTGTAAGAAATAAGTGTTTGTTATTTTATGTTATAGCCATCTTATGCCGATTTTGTCATAGCAGCCCAAATGAACTGACACTTTACAATAAATATCTCTTTCAATTATTTGAGTTATTATATTAAGCTAAGTGGTTTTGGGGATAGAAACCCTGTAAAGATTTTTCAAATATTATGTTTTTAGGCTAGTACAGAATTTTTGTGAGAAAAGTTTTCGAGAAAATTTTTATTTTCTAAACACAAATCAAATATCTCTAATTCTTTTAGTGAAGAGACTGTAAACATCTCTTGATTGTACTAGAAGCTTTCCCTCTCAATTTTTAATTGACAGCCATTGTAGTGAAAATAATTTTGACGTATGGAAATTTTGTTTCGATGCTACTTGTTTTGAGGACTATTTATCTGTATATATAGTGTCTGTCTCCCAGAATTTCTTATAAATAACCTGAAATTGATTTACCATGTGGTTGCTGACTTTTTTCCAGGAGCATGCAAATTCAAATTAAAATTTTTTTCTGAGGGATTATGTGATACACATGAATCAGTAATGCTACTTGGGACAGTTTTCAATAGAAATCTCATCATGTGGGGGATTTTGGACATAAGGTGACTACATAGGGTGTCTGCTTTTTTAAAGGAAAAGATCTATTTTGGGAAAGTTTTTCAAGCAGTGAAAGAATGTTCCACAAGGCACTGCAGAGACAGGAGTTGCTAAGAGCTTCTTTGAGAATCTATCGTAAGACAGAAGAACTTGTACCATCCGCAACTTAACTCCTAAATCGCGCACTAAAATTGCTTCCCTGGAGACTTAGGGTGGCATTCATAGTAATTATGGCTGAGTGAGGGTCCCCCTGCTTCAGGTGGAGGAACTCACGCTGGCTTTATGAATCACCTCCTCTTGTTCATGCTGTTGTTGGAAGGCGTTTGGTCACCCGTCACCTTCCACTATGATAAAACAAGAAATTTTAGGTCCAGTTCATGATGCAATTAATTATGGGGATAACTACTCCCTTGGATTCAGCATTTCTAAAGTACCTAGTGAGAACCTAATGAGAAACAGAGTTATTCTTGATGATAGATACAATTAAAATTATATTGAGAGTCTCTAATGGGATAAGAGCTAACAGGATATATCTATAGGAGAGTATCTAATAGGATACTCTCAAGAAGATCTTAATTATATCAAGAGAAAGAGAAAAAAGGGAGATATGGAGAGAAAGAGGGAGAGAGAGGTTACTTTTGATCCCTGATTATTATGGAATTAATGATAATATTAAAATTTAATTTTGAAATCTACATGTGCTTTTTTATAAGATGAAAGGGAAACTTCGGTGCCCATCAGATAAGTTTCTCAAAGAAGAATTCAATGAAAATATATAAGATGAATGCTCTGGACTAATTAGGTAAAATAAAATATACGCAACAGCATCCTTCTCAAGATTCCTGAAAATTATTCTGGTACTTCAGAGCAAATATTCAGTGCTCTGCATGCATTTCTTTACTGTGGAAGAATGTCTGATTTTTATATAATGAGATTTTATAAGTTAAAGTAATACTTTATACTTTTAAAAATGTTTTTATAATTTGATTACCTTAATCAATAGGAAATCAACTGAAGCACAAAAATTACATCCATGATTTATAAATAATAGCAGAAATTATTTTTTCCTACTGTATTGCATTGATATTTAACTGTTTTATTCTTGTGATTTGACTTTTATTCTCCTTAGTTGTTCTCTCTTAATTTGTCATTAAATATTAGGATCCTCCTTTAGGCCATATAATCTTAAATAAGGGGAAATTCTCCCTCAAATCAGAAGGACCCCTCTAGAAGATCTTTATTTGTTTGTTGCTGGTTCTGATATATTCATTGCACAACTATAAACTCTATGGCAGAATCCAAAGATTGTAATAGTTGTTTATGTATCAGGGTTCCCCATGTTAATTAGTCTGGAAAGCTCTTTTGATCCAAAAGATTCTGCTTTTTAGTGATGAACTGATCAAAGGTATCTTTAAAAAAAGTTATCTGGCGTATTTTTCCCTTATTTATATTTTTCTTATCATGATTGGTAAATAATCCAAGAAGTAAAAAGCATTATTTTACAATATACGTGCTACCACATATTTCTAAGTCACTCTTTGTTTAGTACCTTCCGTGTGTCAGGTCCTAGATTAAGTGTTTTCCATAGAGTATTCAATTAATTCTTATAAGAACCAAGTATGTTAGGTATCGACAGGTCCATATTATAAAGAAACAGAGGCTCAGAAAGGCATTTCAACCACCTGCATCTCCACAATAGCAGAAATAGTGATAGAACCAGAATTTAAACTTCTGTTGGCCTGACTTCAAAAACTGTATTCTTCCAAATAAAGCAGTTAATAATAAAACGATAAAAATAACTGGCAAAGAAGAAAGATACTTAAATTATTATCCTCATCTGTTTAAACAAGGCAATTCTCAGAAAGTGCTCAATATAGTACCAACAGTTTCATATAATTAAAAGAAAGAGTAGTCACAACTTTCAACTGAATCATTGGAAAAGCTGGATTTTACAGATATCTTAGTCAGGAAAGCTAACTGCTAGAAAAACACTGATCCAAAATGCCAGTCATTTAACAAAATAAAGGTTTAATTCTTGCACGCATCATAGTCCTATGGTGATCAGCAGGGTAAGACAAAGCTAGTGGCTCTATTCCACAAAGTTACTCACTCACCTAGATTCCTTTTACGCAGTGGATCTGAAAGCTTCGGACCCCCCCACCCCCACTGGAAGATCCCACCTTTATTCAGTAGAGAAGGAAAGAGAAGAATTACAGAGGATCTTGTAAGATGGTGGAGGGGTCAAACCTGGAAGTGACATAAATCACTTCCACACACATTGCATTGACCAGAATTCAGTCCTATGGCCCCACCCTAAGCACAAGCAGTGCTGGGAAACAGTCTTCTCGTGTGCCCAGGAGAAAAATAAAAGAAGGTTTGGTGAACATGTAGCTTTGTCTCTGCCCAAGCAAGCAAAATACATCATTGTCAAAATCCCGAGTGGGGACTGGAGTTTTGGCAGTGGAGTTAAAATCCTAGTGAACAGGGATAATGTTAGAGGTCAGAAGAAAATTTCTCCCTTTAAAAAGAAACCTAGTCTTTGTCCAAAATTATAAAATGAGCTATCAAAGATTATTCTTTTTTTATGCTTAGAAATATGTCTTACTATTTAGTCAGCTTTTGCAATGTCAGGTAAGCTAAGCCTGAGTGTTTTAATTATAATAGAGATTTTGTAGAAAATTTGAATAAAATTGGAGTGTTTCATAAATTTCCAAATTATGACATCGTTTTAAGGCACTATTAATTCACACCTTATTAAATGTGAAGATTATGAAATTAGAGCTCATTTTTAGGAATCAAAAACTAGTTTTCTTAAAATTGTAAATTGTGTCATTCTTGAAAGGAAGAAAAAGACTAATGATACTATCCCATGCCCAAATATAGTAGAACCAGCAGTTGACAAATTATCTTCCTCCAACTTTGCCAATGTACACGATTCCTGAGATATATTACCACACCCTATTTACTGTCCTTGGCTTGACTTCAACTGGAGACTGCCAATTCCTTCCGAAACAGCCAGAAATTTGTGGCAACCTTATTACAAATGGTCTATTTTTTTCCATGGAAATATTTTGCTCCCTATATTTTTCCATGTTCTGAGATAGTGGCTGTTTGACAGTGCTACCATTATACTAACTACTAAATTATCAGAAAATTATTTCTAGAAAGGAATTTGTAGTTTTAGTACTGTTGACATTTTCCATTCAAATTGCAAATTTCATTCACCTATGTATTTATTCACTCATTCCAGAGTATTTTTGGCTTATCTTCTGGGTGATAGGCATTGTGTTTAGTATTAGGAATCTAATTTGAACAGATCCTGACTCTTGACTCATATTCTTGTGGGGGAGACAAACAAGTAATAAGATGAACAAAGGAAAATCCAGACTGTGAAAACTGTTATAAAGAGGACAAATGTGGTTTCTGGATCTTTATATAATGATAATTATTGGGTCTTTTAAAAAAACATCTAGAGAACCTATTTTAAGATGGCTTGGGGTGGGGAACCCATTATGGAAGTGAAATTTAAACTGAGACTCAATGGATAAGGAAGATCCAGTGACATGAAAGGACAGGAAAAGAGAAAATCTGAAGGCCCTGAGATGGGAAAGAGTTTGGTGTATGGCTGGTACAGTGAGTCCTGTGGCTGGGGAAATGGGCCATTGGAAAGGACAGCAAGGGCCCAGCACTGCAGGCCCCTCTCGGTCATAGGAAGCCAAAGATTTTCAGTGGGAAATGTCTCGCTCCTAGGATAGGATTTACATTTTTAAAAGATGATTTTTGTGGCTTCATCGGAGAGCAGATTGAAAGGTTAAAAGCGGAAACTGGGAGAGCAATTAATGAGTAATCCTGGCAAGAGATAAAATTGTGGTTTGAATCTGAGTGGTGGGAGTGGAGGTGGAGGAAAGAAAGTAGGAGAGGATCTATATGGGAGCACCAAGACAGGCTGACGGGTGGGTGTGAGGGATGACAGAAGAGAGGGTCAAGGTGCATCTTAGGTTCTTGGCTGGTAAGTAAGTGAATGACGGCACCATTAACTGAAATGTGGATGACTATGCCAGGAATATGTCTGGGAGGGTCAGACAACATAGTTGAGATGACCAAGCTATTTGAGATGCCTAAGAGGCATGCAATGTGAATTTCAAATGGACAGTTAAACATGAGCCTGGATCTAGGAGAAACATTTGGGTTAAAGATATAATTAGCATTTATCAGATTACGGATGGCATCTACATTCATGGGAATGGTTGAGATCAACTGGAAAAGAGCACATATGAGTAAGAAAAGAGGGCTTAGAACCTAGTTGTGCAAACTTTGATATTTAAAAGCTAAGGAGAGGAAGAGAGGCTCATGCTTAGAGTCTGCATCCAAATGACAGTGACTGAAAACAATTGTGTTGAAGTCAAACGCTCTCTTTACTAAGAACTGTCTAAAAGGTGGATGCTTGAGAAAACAGAGGAGATGTGATTATGCGTTCCCACCAGGTATTTGGATCAGGGTTTTTATTGCAAAAGTCATATATAGATGCTGTTTTAATGTTCATAGCAGACTTCCTACCTAACGTATCTTATAATGTTCGTATGTATTAAGATTTCCACAAAACCATTACCTTTTTTATTTATTTTGTCTGGATGTAAAGCAGACAGCATGTCACGTTACACAGATTGCTAAAATTTCTGCAGCCTAGTGTATACAGATTTGTGAATTTTGAACAGTTTGAAGTTCATGAATATCTTGAGTTTGGTTTGTTTTGTCTTGTTCAAACCCTGGATATCATGTTTTTACAGTTTAATATATTTCTGGAGAGGAAAGAACTGTTTAGATTTCCAGCTGGATGTAAAATTGTCAGAGAGAATAGAAGTTAAACAAATAGAGAAACAAAGGTAACCCATCTTGGAAAATATTAGAAAAACCTTCAAACAGTCTAGGCAAATGCATTCAAAGTGTTTTATTTTCAATAAAACTCTAGAGAAAGAAAGGTTAGATTTTGGGAAAATTAATGAATACCGTGGGCTTAGACATAAAATAATTGCTAAGTGCTCCATCTTTTAGAAAGCATATAAATTTTTTTGATCAGTAATTCAATAGGCATATCATATAGAGGTAAAAATGTGTGCAGACATTTTGATTTTGATGATTTTTATCTGCTACACCATTTCCATAACAACCTGATTATCCACACCTGTCAAGCTGATGGGTGAGAAATTCAAGTTGCCCTTGAACGCCAAAGACTATTTTCAGACCCTTGAGTTGTCCCCTTAACCCAATCCATTTTGCATGCTTCTTACATGCCTCTTAGAAGGCCAATTTGCTAATATTCCTTTCTTAAAACCTATTTACTAGAGTCCTCATTTATTAGCTTGGCATTCAAGGCCTTCTACAATCTTGCCATAACTAACCTTAAATCTATTTCTCCCACTACCCACCATTCCCAGTGTAATCTCCATGCTATAATATGACTAATTTACTCATGGTTCTTTATGTATTTCACATAATTCCTATCTTAAAATATTTTCGATGTATTTCTAAGTCTACATTGTGATCACCCCTTTGAGTCATCTATGCAGGGACATGTTTTCATTTTTTATACAAAAGAAGGGCAAGATTGGGTTTTATGTTTCTTTTCTCTCCTGCATTGCCTAGACAAGCACCATACTGTACACAGTAGGTTATCAATAAATGTTTCTTAGTTAATTAGGTGATTAACATACAGAATGCTTTTGATGAGAAGGATGAACAACATGATGAAAGAGGTTCATGGAATTAGACTAAATCTGCCTTCCATACTCACATCTTTATACCATTCCCCACTAACTCCTACAGAGAAGAGGAGCAGCAGTCACCCCCTAGATTCCATTTTTTTTCTCAGATACTTTAATGAGTAGAGATTTCTTGGTCAGTCCCTCATGTTTTACAAACAGAAGGCTCTCCTATTGTGTGCCTTATACATAAAGAGAATCTCATTGGAGGATTTACTGGGTTGGCAATGATAGACAGATGACAGACTTTTGGGAGATGTCTCTTTCTTCCTCCCTTCAGTTCTTCCAAATACGTTTTTTTAGACTGAGCTCCTAGTGGCTGGGTAAAAAGAGATGGAAGGTGTAGTGGATGCTGTGATATGCCACCTAGATCCTCCATTAGGATGGAGAGGACTGATTACCTTAACTACTGTGGCTTTTGGGTGCTACCATCTCACGGTGAATCCTGATGGGAAAATCTCCCTTGACAGAAGGAAACCACTCCATCTAATGTTATGTCTCCATCCTAGGGGAGGCCTGCATCCAATACCGAGCAATGTGGGGACCCAGAGGACTGTTCCCTTTGCTTCAAAAAGGGACAGCTGTGTAAGGGATCTCAGCTCTAGCACTCCCTGAAGAATCATTTAAGGTCTGTGTTGCCACTACATCGCGGTTCAGCCTTGCCCAGTGCTGGATCCTGCTTCTTTCACTCCCATACGTCTATAATTCCCAAGACCAATCTCCAATAAATCTTCAGCACACAAATCTCCAATTTAGAGTCTGTTTCCAGGGAACCAAGCTAAGACAGCGTATATTCATAACAGGCATTAATAACAGCCTGTTCTTACTCTTGCTCCTGCATACGGGAGAGATTTATATGCGTGATATTTTGAGCGTTTCAGAGCTCAGTTTCTTTTCTGTTTCTCCCTATCTTCTTCAAATATACTGGAATTAATCTCAGTATTTTAGAGATGTCTTCAATGTTTCTTTAAAAAGTTATTTATGTTTCCTGTACTTTTAGAAAAGTAGAAGTAGCTTGGCTTAAAAGAATAAGCATAGTAGTAGGACTGAGGACACTTGGATTTTGAGTGTGGACTTTATAATTTTTAGTCTTTTAACTTTTCTGTGCCTCAGTGTCTACACTTAAAAGTCAGTTTAATGGCATCTACCCTGTGGATTTCTGATGATGTTCCAAATGAGATTAGACACATAAAAAGGAATTGGTAAATTAGAACTAGGTTCTCATTTATAAACACAATTATATTTTAAAGAGAAAAATATCATTAATAAAAATAATCAGTGAATTTTTCACAGCCATACCCTTTTTAACCCCCTCTGATATTTTTCAAACTGAATTTGTATAAGTGACTTCAAAAAGTATAAACCTAGGGTCTCCGAAGACGTTAGCCATTGTCTATTCTAATTCTCCTCCTCCCACATAAGGAAATAAGGTACCACAATGTTGAAGAATGTGTCTATTGTTATATGACTAGTTAGAAAATGATTCACAACTAGAAGCTAGGGCTCCCCATTTCTCTACTAATTTTTTTTTTTTTTTTTTGGTGAGGAAGATTTGCTCTGAGCTAACATCTGTTGCCAATCTTCCTCTTTTTTTGCTTGAGGAAGATTAGCCCTGAGCAAACATACATGCCAATCCTTCTCTATTTTGTATGTGGGTTGCCACCACAACATGGCTGATGAGTAGCATGGGTCCACGCCTGGGATCTGAAACTGCAAATCTGGGCTGCCAAAGTAGAGTGCTCCAACTCAACCACTACGCCAAGGGACCGGCACCCCCCCACACACCCACACACAATTTTTTAATTTATAGGGATAACAGAAATTTGGTCAAATTATCTTGACTTGTAATCCCTACCTACTAGTATTCGTTGTTTTGTAAAACGTATTCCATTCTTTCCTTTTTGAATAATTCAGCTTTTCTTTCTTTTTCATTTCCATTTTTCCCTTTTGATTTAAATACAGCCTATCAAAATGAGTTTACACTGGATTGTACTGAATATCGTCTCCAAAAAGAGCATGCTAGCCCCTTTCACATGTCACTGAGATAGTACTAAATATAGGTTTAATTCATTAAACTGACATCTCAGCAAATGGTCTTTTTACCTCTGTGGACAAGTTGGTGCATGCGTGTGTGTGCATTTAAAAAAATGGCATTTTCACATTGCCATAAAACCTCTCCGTATAAGAAAATAATTCACATTTGCCATGTAGGAGTAGGAGCTATGGGACTGGTTATAACCGACTTCTGTCTCTGATTTCTCCATTCTCATTATTCTGTTTGACATTTCCGAAGCCAGCTTTACATTTTAGTAGAGCCATAAATAATGGCAATAAGCTGGAAAGGCTAGAATATACAAGAATGGAGAAAAGAGATAAATAACATATATACATTCTTACATTAAAAGGGTGAGGGGGCATTAAATGTTGGGTAAACCAATTCCAAGCAGAATACAGTGGGTGACCGGAGAAAAATACGTGTCAGTGCTCCAATTCAATAGTGGGGTTGTGGGGTCTGTCCCAGTCCTGAGGCTGCTTTGAGAAAGTTCTAGCAAGACCCTTTTATTAATCGTCATTCAGGCAAGTTTAAGGTGAGAAGGTATCTGTTCCCTATGTGCCTACTCGTCTAGCAGCTCTCCCAGGGCTCTGCCCCAGAGGTGAGGCCACTGCACGGAACAACTCCGGGGAGGACCACACGTCTTGCCCTCTGTCTACGTGAAGCCCACAGCCCACACAGCTATGTGTGCCACCCTGCATTAGGCCATGTAGAAAGCAAAAGAAATTATTTCATCTTTCTTTTGATTTTTCTCTTGATTATCCTTTCTCTGGCTTATTTTTAAGGAGTAGATATTCAAATTTTAGATTTTTCTTTTCGATGACAATGTAAAACATATGCAATTCATCCACACTTTATAAACTCAGCAAATGAAGGCACTCCTGGGCATTGCCTGCACTTTTGTTTTCAAATCTGGTTAAGAAAATGGCTCCTTATGGCTTCTGTTTGGGCTTGAAAGGCAACGGTCTTTCCTCCAAACAGTGTAACTAAAGATTCTGAGATTATTCAATACTCTCTCCCAAGAAGTGAGTGATTTCAGCTCAAGCTGCCATTTCCCTGGGAGAGACAATAGCAGGCATAGATACAGCTAAAGGAAGGCAGGATGGAGCCTCCGATTTCCTTGGAATCTGTACGTCTCACTTGAAAGTTGTTTCCAGAGAGGTTGGAACCCAGGTGAGGACTGATCTGTGAATGGCCGGAGGAAGCAACGCTGCCCAGGTAGCAGCCGTCAGCTGGAAAAGTGTAAAATAATCCGGCTGATAAGGATGAAGATTTTACTGGTAAATCAGAAGACTGAATTTCCAGGATTTGAGAGGAGATTAGAAGTAAAGGATTATAAAAATTATAGAAAACAGTGTAGCAATATTTTAAAAACTACTTTCCTGTTTGGTTTTCTTTTTTAAACTACTTTTCCTATTCTTTTTTTTAAAAAAAAAAACTTTTTTCCCTAAGTAATGACAAGAATATTAAATCAGGGATATCAACCAATTGACATTCCTGTCCTGGGGTGGGGACGAGGACAAGGATTCGAGTTAGTGCTAAACTATCCAGGATGTCTCCAGTCCACTGGACTCTGAGAACAGATAATGATACTCCCTCTTTTTGCCCCAATTTGTCTTTCATCACAAAGATGTATGAGCCAACCTGTCAGTGAAACCAACAAAAATGGCTGGCAAATAAGTGACCAGGCATTGCAGGTCTTCCCAAACCAAGAAATTACATATTTCAACCACTCATACTGATTTTTTTTTTAAAGCAGCTCAGCTGTCAGAGCAGTGAAGTGCAAATGAAATTAGGGGCCAAATGCCTAAACCCTCAAGAAATGTCATGGGGAAGAAGCAAAAACAAGTAAAAGGTTTTCCTGACTATTATTTTTTTCATGTTTAAATATACTGATTTTGTTATCAGTGTGTGAAAATGGAATCAGTGACCCATCAGACCGAATGCTTATGTTTAAGAAATGCCTTGAACTTTAAATAAACACCATTTTCTTTTCTTTTCTTTTGGATTAATTTACTTGCAGATGTGTGACATCCCTTGGGACTATAAACCAGCTGAAAAATATAGACAAGGGCTGGGCAGAATCTAATTTTCTTACAATTCAGACTTTATTGAATGGACCCCATAGCTTTGAAAAGAACCATGAACTTCTCGTTCTTATTCACTTCAAGAAAGAGAAATTGAATTGAAGGCAGAATTCAGAATTTCCTCCAGTGACCCCAAAATAGCATTTAAAAATCTTGTTGTGTTTTGTTTTGGCTGTCGTTTGGATTTCTTTTTCTTTTCCTTGGCAGGCTTGTGCATTTCTAAGTAAGCCAGTCCTGCTGCCTCCTTAGTCCTGTATTTATTAGCAGTAAGGATGCATTAAGTAGCTATGCAGCGGTGGGGAATTCACGTCACCTCTCTGGGCCTTGGCTTTCTCTCTGTAAACTGAGAGGATTTGACTAAATCCTTTCCTGCTCCAGTGGTTTGGTCTGTTTTCTAGGTCTATATGGGTTTACTGTTTGGATATGCACCTGTGGGGAGATGGGCTCTCTTAGTACAGCCCCAAATACTACAGAATCGCCAGTTAATGGGCTTCGGCCAAAGAGAACATTCCCATCGACTGGAACGAGACTCTGGATGGTGACTCTAGTCTTGAGTCCTCAGAATCTAATGCCTCTTTTTCACTCTCCCATGAGATGGCTTTTTCCTGTTTTCAGTTTAGTATTCTACAGATCTGTACTGCACTTTGGTATATTGAGAAAAAGCAGTTATCGTTCCCGTGGATGATTAGAAAACAAAACTTTGAAAAATCAAATTCAAGCAAGAATCTTCCCATCTTAGAATATTAGGCAAAATATTCATATTGGATATTGAGCTTATGTCAAATGGCCAAACATACAGTTATGGGAGGTTCTTGTCCTGGTTATATATTATCTCCTTATTATGGTTCATAGTTTATTGAAGCTTTTTAACATTATTTTTAATATTTTTAATTGTCCTACAATAACAAGGACAACTTTTAAATTGTGTTTGAGAAATAACTCTTTTATAAATAACTTCTGTCAGTGAAATAACTTCCGTTTATTAGTACAATGAAATATTACACATGTTGGTTGAAGCAGAATGAATTACAAGCGTTATGGGATGTGTTAGTTTCCCAGGTCTGCTGTAAGAAATTACCACAAACCAAGTGGCTGAAAACAATGGAAATGTATTCTCTCGCAGTTGTGGAGGCCAGAAGTCTGAAACCAAGTGTCAGCAGGGCCACACTCCTTCCGAAGACACTACGGCAAAACCCTTGCTTGATGCTTATCTAGCTTCTGGCAGCTACCCAGCAATCCTTGCTGTTTCTTGGCTTGTCGAGGCCTCACTCCAATCTTTGCCATTGTCTTCTCTGTGTCTCTGTCTGTCTTCTCCTTTTTGTCTCTTAAAAAGACACTTATCATTGGGTTTAAGGCCCACTCTAATCCAAGATGATCTTATCTCAGTATCTTTACCTTACTTACTTATTTCTTCAAAGACATTTATTCCAAATGAGGTTGCATTCTGACGTTCCGCGTGGACATGTCTTTCGAGAGTTACCATTTATCTCAATCAGTTTGGGCGGCTATAACTAATTACCATAGACTGGATGCCTTAAACAACAAACATTTCTTTCTCACAGTTCTGGAGGCTAGGAAATCCAAGATCAAGGTGTCAGTAGATTTGATGTCTGGTGAGGGCCTGCTTCCTGGTTTGCAGACGGCTCTCTTACTGTGTCCTCCCGTGGTGGAGAGCAGAAAGAGGAAGCAGGCTCTCTAACATCTCTTCTTATAAGGGTACTAACCCCATTCATAAGGGCTGCATCCTCATGACCTAATTACTTCCCGCAGGCCCCACCTCCAAATGCCATCACATTGAGGATTAGGTTTTCAACTTATGAATTCGGGGGAAGGCACTCAAACATTCAGTCCATAACACCATTCTACCCACTACATGGGAGAAGGTCCTGGAACTCAAGTGAAGAAATAGTAGCTGGGCCTCAGAACCCACTGGAAATAACAACTGGGAAACCCCTTGGAAACCAAGCTCAGTCTCTCAGTCATCCTCTCTCTCTCTCTCTCTCTCTCTCTCTCTCTCTCTCGTCTCTCTCTCGGGCTGCCTCGATCCTTATTCTGCTTCTCTTTGCACATCAGCGTCAATCATTTTTCTCTATAGCCTGGCTGTCTTTATGCCAGAAGAGAACCCTGGAGATGTTAGACTTGTATGCCTTTAGCTCAAGGTCCACAGAGAGTGACTAACCTCTCTCAGTCTCAGTTCTAAATTCCTAAAAGAAAACAATCTCATGGGCCACTTGAGATCAAACCTCTGTCAAGAGTCCCTTCAGCTATAGCTGGGAGCGTGGACAGGTACGTGACATCCACGAAGGGAGAGGCCTTAAATAAAGTTGCAATAACCTGAAGATTAATGATAAACAAGGAGTTTTTATACTCTTGCCAATGTTGACTGAGAAACCAATTAAGTTTTTAAAACTATTCCCCAAATTATTCAAAGCTATGTAAAATGGTTTCTAGATTTACATTTACCAGACACTTAAATAATTTAGCTACCAATTTTAGTGTCCTGCTATCATAGTGAGGGCCTGTGAGGACTGTCAAGGTTGCAGTGACTTTCCTTGAAAATCTTTAAGAAAACTCCAAGCTGTATTGCCTGCAATTAGGATAACACACTAGGCTTTGGTCTCAAGGTTCCTTTGAGGCATGTGAAGTTTTCTGAAAATAGATTGGGGAAGTGGTCTATGGGGCCTGTGACATATGGTCTTTTTCTTCTGAAAAGAGGTCGCTACACAGCAGTAATGGAGGAATGTACCCTGGAAAGAAGGGTGTATGTGGGCTTGGAGGTGAGGTGGTGGTCAGAGGTGGTATGTGTGTTAATCGGCATGACAGGAAGTGATGTACTCAGAAAACTTCACGGTAAGAGAGGGAAATCAGAAGTGATATACTGGCTGGAAACCAAAAACTCTCAGGGAGACAGAGGAAAATATGAAGACCATAAATAAATGAAAGAAGTTCTCCTTTCCCTCAACAAAGCAGTGAGCTTTCAGAAATGTGTGAGGCTTGGGTTTCAGACATGTAAGACAAACACATGTGGCTGTGAATGACCGGCCCTGATGGTGCAGCTTCCAGAACTCAAGAAGGGTGGGAGGATAAACAACTTTAGTAATCTTAGTGTGAAATTCAGGTGGTATTAGAGAAGCTGAATAGGAAAAGCACCACAGGCTCAAATCTCATAAAATAGAACTGGCACAAGGTAAGGAACTGGCTGGCATGAGAAAAGTGGAGTTGTTGATTTCATATACCAAGGCTGAAATAATGCCATATGTGTTAACTGAACTCACCAGGAGAAAAATGTGATAAGAAAAGCAATCTAGTTATTGAGATAGGCCTAGAAAAGGAAGAGAGAGTGCCAGGTAAGGGCTATAGAGTAAATACAATGACTGACAATTATTTATAATAGATTATACTAATTTCCTGCATAAATTTATGTAAAAGTGGTGTTAATATGGTTGTCATATAATATGGAATGAATTGTGTCCGCTCCCCCCAATTCATATGTTGGAGCCTAACCTCTGAACTGACTATATTTGGAGATAGGGCTTTTAGGAAGTAATTAAGGTTAAATGAGGTCATAAGGGTAGAAACCTAATCTGATAGGATTGGTGTCCACACAAGAAGAAGAAGATATCCCCCCTCCCCCCCGCCACTTTCTCCAAGTTCGCTCACCAAGGAAGGCCATGTGAGGACACAGTGAGAAAGTAGCCATCTGCAAGTCAGGAAGACAGCTCTCACCAGAACTATGAGAAAATAAGCTTCGATTGTTTAATCCAGTCTGTGGTCTTTTGTTATAGCAGCCTGCAAAGACTAATACATATAATCATAACCATAATCATAATTGAATACATGTATAACACCTCGTTCACGTATTTTTTCTTTATGCGCTGAAATTACTCTGACATACTGCTCATATTTAGAGTAAAGACATCACCTACTGTATTTTCTTTTTCAACGGGTGTAGCCCTTTGTGGGTAATTGGATTCTTGATCAGACAAAATTCAGAACCCAGCTGCCAAGATAACAGCAGAGTAAGAGATTAAAAAAAGGCTCGAGATTGGAAGATGCGAATGATGGAGAGTGGGTGATATAGATCAGGAATACTGTGCTAACAGCTCTGCCTTCTCCTCCTAAATGAAGATGTACCTTATTGATCACTGGTGTCCATCAAGAATCAAGAGGGGTTCTGATGGCTGCCCAAATGTGTGTAATTTTTCAGCATTTTTTTCCTGAATGGGAGTGAAAAGGCTGTGAAACATTGAGAAACAGAAATGCTTTGTTCTGGCCAAGACCCCACCTGGCAAGAACAACATCTATATCTTTGGCTAAATAAATCAGAAACTTAGTCTAATTCTGCAGCGGTTGTTTATGTGTAGTTTCTTCCCGCTAAATTCTAAGTCCATCTTTATTAATAAACTTTTCAAATACTTTGTCCATTCTGGGTTCTGTGCTGGGGCCAAGCGAGTGCCATTTTAATACAGATAATGTAGGCATTTTCCTGAGGTGAGTGAAATCTTTATTTTGAATTGTTTGGAGATACTAGTTTCCAAGTCCCTGTCTTAGTAAAGACATAGGAAGAAAGTAGGGACAGCACTGGCAGGTTAAAGGAAGGTTGGTAGGCATCGCAGACTCCGTACATGTGGGAAATTTGAGAACAAAGGACAAAAGAACAAGTTTGTAAAATCAGCTTTAGAGGTTTAGCAATGAAGGAGCTTAACAAGGGATGTTTAAAGCATTCTGATACTAGAAGCTGGGTAGAACAAAATTTACCGAATGCGTTTATTTGGAATTGAATTTGCATTCTCCATTTGTGATTTGTATATTGAGCATATTTGCCTGATTCTTATCTGTTTTGAAGATAGACTGAGTACGCTTTTCTTCAATATGCATTTTACTTGCCTTTTATTGAGTCAGTGATTTCTCTAGCAGTGGTTCATGCTGATCCTTTGAAACATTACTGTTTGATCCAATAACAGTAATAGGGAGGACTTCCTGAATGCTTTTCTAATCACATAACAATTCACTAAACTCTCACAACAATCATACGGGAGGGTCAACATTACAATTTCACAGCTGGGGACACTGAGGCTTACAGAAGTTCAGGAACTTGACCAATAACACGCACAGTAGTAAAAACAGTAGAACCAGCATTTGAACCTGGGTAGTCCAGCTCTGGGTCGCCTGCTTGTAAACTACTTTATCAAATCGACTAGCACATCATTTCATTGAAATTCTATATGGTATTCTAGAGCTTGCAACTTAACTTCAGGACACCACATGTATCTTTTCTTATATTCTGAAGTTTCAGTCATCTAATCCATTCCTACAGATCAATGTGCTTCTATCATAATGTCAATGTAGCATCTAAGCATAAAAACTGAATGTATTACCTTGAGCCAACCGAATTTGGCCAGTGGGTTAAAGAGTAACATGGTTATTTCTTCTTTTCCTGACCCTCTAGCACAGTACTTTAAGGTATAAGAAAATACCAATGTTGGCTTAAATCCAACTCACAGCTGTCTTGCTTTGCCTTGAATGCTCTCCAATGCCACAACTTTGGGTAGAGTGCATCAGAGCAATGTGCCGCTGCAGGCAAACCATAAGGAGAAGATGCCTGGAAGTGTGAGAAGACTGACATGGGCACGAGATGTACACCAAGCACGAGAAGCCCAGAGTCACGGTAGACATCTGGTGGGAGCTCGCTGCAGCTATTAGAGATTACAAGAAGGCAGCTATTAGAACTGAAGCTTGTCATACTTGTTAATGAACTGCAAACATAGTTTGGAGTCAGAAGGCTGGGTTTATGGGCCAGCCATGGGGGCACTCCCAAGAGGTGACAGTATTATCAAATCCAGTGCTTGCAGTAGTGACAGCAGTCTTCTTTGTAAGTCCAAATTCCGTCTTCAGAGATCTGGAGTGGATCCCACTCAGAGTTTGTATGATACCACTTAGAACCCCGAGTTCCTGGTAATAAAAATAGAATGAAATGATTGAGGTACTGGACTTTTGCTGGACACCAGACTACTTGGTATTCACCAGATCATTCCCTCCTCCAATATGTCATGCAGGTAGATTGTGTCTTAAACAGGAGGATCTGTGTTCAGAGTAATTTCTCTTGTGCCTGACCTTCAGATGGCATACAGTAGGCTTCCTTTTGAATCATAAGTGCTGTTTGGCATTCCAAGTAATGTGGACACGATATGTAAAGATGGACAGTGGAACTTTTGATTTAAGGTCAGGCAGTGGGGCTTCACAGTTTTGCTTCCTGGTTATTAGTATTTTCAAGGTTGCCTCCAGAACACCTGTGCAGGGAACAGGACGAAGGTGTCAAGGAAGAAGTGACAGGGGCAAATCCTGATAAAAGTTTACATTCATTGACAATCCAATAGGAGAAGAGATGTCATCAGTTGCATATATAAGCACATTAGGAACACCCACTCAGGGTTTGAAATATCTGTTTAAAACAACTTAATTAAAACCCAATTATAGAAACTTTCTACACTAACAATGAAACGTCTATTTTATTATCATTCTGCATGTCAGTGGCCTTTAATTTTTAAAGACAAACTGCAGTGCCTTTTAAAAAGGATGCAAAAAGAGATAACCTGCATAATAATCACTACTGTCTCAAAGGTATTTTTGCCTTGATTTGAGACTGTAAATTTCAGTTGTTCCCTTTAATATGGGAACAACAGAGAGCATTCTAAGTAGCAAATGCCTATTAACATTAGTCCGGTTTAATGAAATATGAATCTTAGGCACATTAAGCAATTAAACTACAAAATTTGAATTTTGACAGGTGTGTAAAAAGTAATTAAAATACATATACATATTAGGCGGGATGTTTTTATAATATGTCATCCATTTATAACTTTTTAAAAGTATTCATTCAGAAAAAAATTAATTTAAGTGTTTTTGAAACCCTCAGAAATTCCAGAAAGTCCCTCCACATTTGGTCAGAGTCCTGTTTCAGCAAATATAGGGATGAGCCAGACCTTACAATGTGATGACGATGCCTTTTGGCCCACAACGAATTTGGTGACTCATATTCCTCTGTTTGTCACAGTCCTGAATTTGGTCCAGCATCGACATGTACCCCATCATCCCCTCTGGGAGCCAGCCCCCAGTCGCAGCTTACATGAATGGCAAGTTTCCCTAAGCTTTCCTATCAGACTCCATTTGATTATAGTCTCCTTTAGGTTTTTCAGATTGTGTGTCTTAGGACCTCAGAAATAAGGATATAATTTCAAACACAAAATAAAACGCTACCAGAGGCAATCTTACCTAAATGCCCACAGATACAGTACCTGCCATGCTGTGTAACCTTGTCATTTTCATGTCGTAAATGGAGCTGTCATACCCATTGCCAGATTAACAAGTGACTGGAAGGATTATAAGCAAATTTTGAAAAGTTAATGTTGATGCAAATTGAGATATTATGAGTTTCTCACTTAAGAATGTCCATAACACATTTGTTGACTTCCTCCTCCCCAAACAAAATTTTCCTTACATAATATATTTGTAATGTATGAATGCACAAACACTTCAGTATTTACACATTGGAAAACTGAGGTTTTAGTGATAATGTTGGCATGTGGCTTTTCATCAGGCTTTTCCCCTACTCAAAAACATTTGAGTTCTCCTGATTTTTGACATTATCAATCCCAGACTCTTCTGTCTGGTTGTCAATGCCCTCTCCAATCAGGCTCTCCTCTATTCATCAAATGACATATTCTTTGACTTCCCAGTGAGCACACTAGTTCAGCCCTCCTCCTGTTCCCCCATGCTAACCTTAACCCATCTTCAAGCAACTCTCTCAGTTCAAAGATCAAACATTCTCAAGAATACCTTGGTCCTTACACACTCAACTCCCTAATTTAGCACTTACTTTGGTACATAGGTATTCATTACATCCATTTGTAGTATGATGCTAGTGTGTAATTTTTTTTCTGTGTCGCTCAGTTTCCCATAGCTGTTCTGGAAGCACTAAACAAGTAAACAATGAAGGGCTCAGTGTGAAGTTCAGAAACAATTGAAGTGTTAACAGCACCATTTCCCGGGTGCGAAGCCAGGTGGGCTGGGATGAGTGAAAGTAGAAGCCAACTCTAGAATCAGCTGATTTCCAGCAAGGATAGCAATACCTACTCCTCCTTTTAGAAGCTGTCCCACCCTACAGATGTTCAAGCCCCACCCTACCAAGAGATAGCTTCTGCTGTTATCATCTTCCCGTCCTGGCTGGGTCCCAAGAAGTCAGGGCTGAGGAAGTAAAGAGAAGAACAACAGCCTGTAATCCATTTAGGGCTTTCCATTGTTACAATCTCATTACTTGAGGAGTTATTTTTAAAATAGAATTAACTCTGGTCCTTAGTTTCAATCCAGATGGAAAAAAGAAGTGAAACATACATGAAACACACATCTAAGATGACTGACTTTCAATTATATATATATTTTTTCTGGAAATGGTAGAGCAAAAGTTATAATAAAATGTTTATAGAATTTTAATATGTTAAATTCTAAGTACAATGCATGCATTTGAAATGTGTTTATCATAATTTTTCATCCAGTTTTGTAAAGTTAAGCATATATATATATGTATATATATATACACCTCTATATTTATACGGATTTCTTTGCATAGATCTATCCAGAACACCATCCTTTAAACTTTTATATATCTTAATCACCAGTGAGAAATACCAAAGTGAAATAGGTCATTTCTTTCCATGGTGGAGCCGATGGCTGACTCCAAGCTGTGACCAAATGATCTTTCCTTGGAGGCCAGTTGAGAAATGTGAACATGGGCTTATTTTTCCTTATATCTTCAAGAGTCCATTAATAATTCTACTTTCATAATGATGAGAGTTAACTTTTAGAACTATTTATTTTACACAGAAAAAAATCTATGAGAAGAGCTCTTTATCTCTTCAAGATGACATAACTTTGGCTGTGGAATTTTTAAAAATCTTAAAGGATAGCTGTGTGTTTGGAAGGAAAAATGGAGAGTGACTCAGAATCCTGCAGTTAAAAAATCTCCTGTTACCTTTAAAAAGTCTATACTCTGAAGACAGGAAATACATTCCAACTGTTGCAAACTTTTAGTTAAAACTGATCTGTGTTTTTCTGCTCAAAGTCATTAATTCAGTTTGTTAGACCAAAATTGTCTCTTTTTTAATAAAGTGGGACATGAACAACTCAGACTTCGCTAAGAAACTTAAAAAGTGGTAGATAAGATCCTTACACATAATTTCTAATATTTACTTATGCTTATTCTATATCCTGCATTGTGCCAAATTCTTTGCGTTCCTTGTCTTATTTAATCTTCACAGCAATCCTATGAGGTAAATGCAATCATTATCACCATTTTCTGAGGAGAGGACTAAGTTTAGAGGGTTTAAATTCCTAATGTCATAAAATTTTGGCAGATCCAAAATTCATACCTGGACATTCTGACTCCAAAGCTAAAGCCTTTAATCACTATTCTATTTTGCCTCCCAGACAAAAAGAAGCTTTATCTTTCAGCTTATTTTCAGCTGAAGATGAGAATCTCCTTGAGAGCACAGTTATATAATGATAGCCCAGAAAGAAGTCTAAAATTTTGCACCCAATTCCAATGTGTGAGTTTTTCCCTATACCGTACAGTCTCCAACACCAGCTGGGTGTCCTACAATTCAACTCAATTCTGACATTCTCTATTTGGAGATAGTGTTGATGCGGGCTCGGTGAGTAGAGGAGTCAAAAGAAAGATATCTTGGACTCTCAAGGTCTGGCAGTAGTGCTCTTTTATTCCAAGAACAGCATGGGGACAGGACACATGGGCAGTAAGAGCTGCAATGTGCTGAGGGTTAGAGCTAAATTTATAAGGCATAGGTATATGAGTTATTTCTTTACAAGACAAAGGAAGGATCATGAAAAAAAATCATTAAAATGGTATCAGTGCAGGTGGGATCTGGTTATTGGGTGGTCCTATAACTTTAGATAAGAATCAGATCAGATTAAGTCAGGACGTCCTATGCTTCAGGAGGATGATATAGATCGGTATGTAGGGCAGGATGCCTTGGGCTTCTCTCCCTGGGGCAGCCTTGATCCTCATCAGTGTCAGATGCCTGTAAGTTAAGGACTCAGTCCTACAAGACTGCCCTCCTCCCCTTCAGATGCCAATCGCAAACCTGAGTTGGCACCTGTGCTTCTGACCCACGGCCTATAGGTTGGAGGTTCCAATGCCCCCCTCCTTGGGTTTAATTTATTTGCCAGGGCAGCACACAGAACTCAGAAAAATATTTCACTTACTACATTACCCATTTATTATAAAAAGATATAACTCAGGAACTGTCAGATGGAAGAAATGAATAGGGCAAAATATGGGGAAAGGGCACGGAGCTTCCACGCCCTTTCCAAGTGCACTACTCTCCAAACATCTTCACATGTTCACCAGTCCTGAAGCTCTTAGAATCTCAACCTTTTTGGGTTTTTATAGAGACTTCATTACATAGGCATGGTTGGTTAAATCATTGGCCATTGGCTATTGAGCTAACCTTCAGCCCCTCTGCCCTCCCCAGAGGTCAGGGAGGTGGGACTGAAAGTTCCAACCCTCCCATCGCATGGTTGGTTCTCTTGGGAATCAGCCCCCATCTGTATTTGTGTCCAAAAGTCACCTCATTAATATAACAAAAGACATCTTCACTGCTCTCATCATTAGGAAATTCCAAGACTGTTAAGGACCTCTGTGCCAGAAATGAGGAAGAAGACCAAATATATATATTTTATTAGAAATCACAATATCCCAAACCCTAATGCCATGTATTTTTGAACACAGGGAAGGAACTCTTCCCCTCAGAGAAGATGAGGGGCAGCTGGTGAATACACATCACATCACCCCCTGCCCCCAGCACATAGTCCTAACGGTCTGCTTGCTTGGGGACTAGAATGTCTTTGGGGAATAGAGACGCGTTTCATTGAGCTAACTGGCCTTGGGGGTATAGGTGCGTGCACTAACCGGTTCATTTCTCGTCTTTAACTCCATGGGGGGAACTCAGGCATTTTACAAACTTCTCGGATCTTCAGTGTCCTCAAACACTGAATGATAATCCCTGCATGCTTTCCAGACTTGATGCGGTGACGCGTTTGAAGAGCTTTTGAAAAAAAACAAAAATGCTATTCAAACATTGGTTTTCTTTTATATTCCATTAAATTTAGGCCCTAAGGATAATAAGGTTGCATTAGATCACCAAATCTGGCCTATGGAAAGTGTTTCTTAGGATGAGAAAATTTCACAGATCATGTTTTACTCTTTGAATGGCTTACATATGGATCATGACAACACATGAGTGTGATGACTTCCTTTTGTGTAGTAGATCCTGGGATGAACTAAGTGGGACTATTTTAGATAAAGAAGGATCTCGTGCTGCCAAATGAAGTAATAAGAACTTTGGAGTTTGCTAATGGTGCCAGGAGCTGTGAATGCATGGCGGGAGGGAGGACTTTGGAACAGTAGCTAGGAGAAAGGAAAGGGATTCAGCAAGATGGCAGGATTCCCTAACTCCTGGAGCGACATGGGCATGAAATGTCCTTGAGCAGAGACAGGTTAATACGTTTCTAGGAAAAGTAAACTTCTGCTATTTTTTCTAAACATTCTCGGTAAAACATACAAAGAAACGCACTTGTCTTGTGTTGATGGCACCTTGAGAATGCAGAAGGAGTCAGGACTCCTTGAGTGCAGACTGTGATCAACAGCAAAGCCAGCAGAGGCCCAAGGCTGAGCTTAGAGCGATGGTCACGGCCCAGGCTGGAGTGGAAAAGCAGGCTGAGGTGGACAGACTTGCAAGCAGATGGAAGAAAGCCAGTCTTATTTTCAAGTCCTGGAGAGAGATGATCCGACACAGAGGAGGGAAAGAAAGATTCTGTGACTGCGGAAGGTGGGCTTTGAAAAGGGGCCATTCACACAGCTGCTCTCACATGACACTTATTTCGGGGCGTTTATCATGCCTGCATGGCATTCAGCCTCCCCATCTGTAGTGACCCAAAGTTAAACACAGACTCTTCATCAACTACATCTCTATTGCTGTTTCTTGTAACCGCTGCTGATCCAGCCTATAAAATACCACAGAAGTCTTGACTTCAATGTGCACCTGCAAGTATGACCTGTGGCTGGTTACCCTGGAAGTGATGTCTTTCTCGCGTACCCTGGAAGAGCCTGCTGCACTGACTCCTCTATTCTGAGCATCTTCGCTCTTACTCTTTGGTGTCACCGGGAATGACTTTATAGACAGCTTTTGCTGTTGAGGACTTTCAGGCTGAGCACAACCTGAAAGAAGCTATTGACTTTGTTGCCTGCTGTGGCACGTTGGCAAACGCCTCCAAATTCCTCTTTACCAATCAAGCTCCCGACTTACACTGCTCAGGCCATACCAGCTTCCTTTCAATCTCTTCAGGTGCCCAGCCTGACTGCCTCAGGCAGAAAGATGATCTTCTTCCCCACTCTGTATACTCATGTCTTTGGTTCTTTCTCTTTCGGAGGTACTTGCCTTCTCTGGATGGTTTTTCTATATCACTTTATCTAAAGTATCTTTTTTCCTAACACTTTTTATCTCACTACTTGGTTTACTTTCTTCATTAGCACTTACCACAAGTTGAAGTTATTTTGTTAGTTTATTGCTTTAAAGTTTATCACCAATACACCTACTAAAATGTAAGCCACTTGAGGGCAGGGACGTTATTCTTGTTTACCAGTATATCCCCAGACATTTAACAATGATCCGAGTATGTTTAACTTCCTCGAGTTTCCCTGCTTGACCATTGCATTCCAAAAATATGGGATATGCTTTGGCTCCTCATTTTGACAACCTGCTCAAAATGAGACAAATTATTAAAATGAACATTATTCACAAAAGAAGGAAAATTACAAAGCAGAACAAGTTAGATCCTGCAAGAGACAGCTGAGGTTTTTGAAGCCATATATTAAGTATACTTCTGTTTTCTCTTTCTTGAACAAAAGTTTGTTAACCAAAAAAGAAAACTTACTCCTGGAGTAGATAAAACTGGACTAGCAAATGCATTTTTCACAAGCTTATGATCCAGCTTCAGGAGGAGTATTATCAATAATTAATCAAAGTTCTGAGATTATTTAGTAGTAAACAGAGAGGTCATTGTCTTTTCCTGATCCAGAAAGTTCCTCCACATAGCCACTCTATTTTTTAAAAATTTGTTTTGACTCCCAGTCATCAATAAAAATTTGGCTTGAATATATACAATAACAAAGATGCTATGGTGCCTCTTTCTTTCTATTTTGACTTTTTTTTTGACCAAATAACTTCACCTTTCTTTGAACCAAGTTACTCAATAAATGAAAGTCAAATGGTTATTCCTAAAAAAAATTTTTTTTAATGGCTTTTGAATCACACAGCAAGTACAAACAAAACCATAAAACTAATTTTGGAAAGCTTAAATGATTTTATCTTTCAGATTCAGTGCATCAGCTTGCCTTTCTATTTTGGGATGCTGGTTTATGTGAAAATTGGGTAATCAAAATTATTAATGATAAATAAAAAGGGAACATGTTTTTAAAAGTAAATCTCATGTCTTTAATCCATCATGAAGTTTTCATCACCATTGGAAGCCATGAATTTGTATTCCGTAGCTGTTGGAGCATTCCACACAATGAACATATGTAAGTGGAGATGGTAAAAATGGTCAGATCCCATACTTTAGGATGTCATCTTATCAGCTGAGGCTCTCAGGAAAGCCTCTCTACTTTTTACACAATGACTACGCTATTTGCATGACAACTCTTTTTCACCTGTTCCCCAAACTTCAGGCACTGCTTATATTTGTCAGATATCTTTAAACTAAGTCAACAATATCTATACTTAGGGGTATTGAATTCACTAAATGACCGTACTAAAATTAATTAATTTGTGAAATGTGATCATTTGTATTTAGAAAAGAATAGATTTTTATAAATAAAAGCAACTTCTGGTCCAGAAACAGACAATAAAATTAAGCAGAATGTGAACTATTTGGTAAAAGACACATTGAGATTTATTTAGATGATATTAAACTAAATTTTTCCTGAGAAAAACTTTTTGATATGCATATCAAATGAAAGATCTCCATACATTTTTAAACTGCATGGCCCTAGATCAATGTTAATTACATTTATTAATACTAGAAGTAATATGTGAGCAAAAGTAAACGAGTGATCTTAGAACATATTTTATTCCACTCTAATAGTTTAATTTGAGTACTTTTTGATAAATCACAATACTATACAAAGTTTTATCTATTTGAACTAAAAAGCAATAATTTGAGTAATAGAAAAAATTAAATTTCCCTGTATTATCAGGGTGTCTAGAACCCTTTCAACTAATTTTGTGACTTAATGAGCCAGGATATTTTCCCTTAAAGAGCCACTTTTGGAAGCATTTAGTGAATTTAGGTGATGATTATTTTCAAGTAGTACAAAGAATTCTAAGAGCGTGACTTTTTTGATTGTCTTAATAAGAAAGTGAAAATAAAATTGTTATCCAGAGAGATTCTACTAGTCCTTGCTTTGCCATATCATGTAATTTCTTTGTACTGATTGAGCATAACAACTCCAACTAAGATTCTGTGGTTTCCAATTGTTTTAGGGTTAGGATGAGCAACTGTCCTAGTGTAGCCTTGAAAGTCCCACATCCAAAGAAACTCTTCAGTGCCAGACAAAGCTAGATGGTTGGTCATCCTAACCTGGACCCAGAGATCTTCGACTCTGTGCCTCATCTACTATAGTCTTGGCAAATTTATCTTAAGAACATATTTTCTTCCCTTTTCTTACCACTTACTACCTTCTTCCTGATGCACACCAACTCTCATATGCTTTTGGTATTCCTTTAACCAAAATCCCTCACTGTGGCATCCTACTTAGGAAGCAATCTGTGTTTAGTGATAGCCCTATTTCCAGCAGTCACATCAAAACTTATTCCCTGCCATAGGACCTGGCTCTCTGTGGGGGGATTACAAATTGACAAATTAAACTGTGCTAAAGAGAATGCGTGATAATCATTTGTATTTCTGGAGAAACTAGCCTAGCACAAAGAAGTGCCTACCTCATAATAGGCATATAAAAAAAAAAAGCTCTTTAAATGAATGTAGGAGGAAATAAAAGACTGAATTGAATGAATGCTAGAATTTTAAAGCACAACATAAGAGGCCTGAAACAGGAGCTATTTTGATAGAAGTAGATATACACACAGGCAGAAACTAATGATAACACCCTTCTAGAGAACTTGAAGATACTTGCAAAGTTGGCACCTTGCCTCTCTTGACTACACAACTGTGAAGAAATAAAGGATTATTTCATGCCATGTTCATTAATTTCCTCAATCAGCTGGGTTTGGCATTTGGCATTATGATTTATATGTGAATCTTGGGTAGAATACATTGTCTGGGTTGTAAATTTGAATTAATGTAGACCTAGCTCCCTTTCTCGTTATCATATATTAGAAAAATACATGAAAAAATAGCTAAGAGGTGAGAGTATCTCAAGTTTTGAGCCTAAGCTTTGTTCCCCAGAAAATTCAGATGTATTTGGTCATTTACTAGAGACTAATAAAAAAGTTCATTGTAGAGGCCGGCCTAGAGGTGTAGTGGTTAAGTTTGCACGCTCTGCTTCAGGGGCCTGGTGTTTGCAGGTTCTGATCCTGGGTGCAGACCCTACACACTGCTCATTAAGCCATGCTGTGGCAGCATCCCACATACAAAATAGAGGAAGACTGGCATAGATGTTAGTTCAGGGACACTCTTCCTCACCAAAACAAAACAAAAAAGACAAAAAACGTTCATTGTAGTAGGGAGAGTTTCTAGGCACTTGTCAGGTCCCAGGACAATGAGTCAGAGTGAGGTCTTGCTTGTGTGGTCTCTTTTCTCCACTTTCTCCCCGCCTTACTCACATCCGAATCTTGTGTTAGAGCTCTTAAAAGGGGAGACAGCCACAAAATATATGGGAAAACGATTTCACTAAAGTTCTGTGAGACTTTAGAAGTCCAGGGAAGCTGGTACAAGGCAGCCAGTGCCATGCTGTATAACCAAATGTGGTCCAAGGATTGGGTCTGGTAAAACTATAGCCTTTGATCAAGGAAACCGCAAGGCCGGTAGCTGGAACAGGAGTGGGACTCCTGGATGGTGAGAAGCATCAGCCACACCAGGAACAAATTAGGAAAAGTGATCATTTTTGTCACTCACACAGTCTCTGAAGGAGACATCCTTGGCCACATTGGCCTCATCCTCAGTTTTGTTACAAACACTGGAGATATAAGCAACACTTAGGAAACGTTGAATTATGGGGATATTTTTAATTTTTTTAGATGTATCGCCTGTGAAAACATAGGCAATGGGTATATAATGTAATATATACATAATATATATTATATATTCTACACAATGCAGTTATATAATACATTTTATTTTATATATGTGAATTTAATCTGCCTGGTCTTTCAATTATATATGTATATATGCATTTATTCTGATATTTAATCTGCCAGGTCTTCTGATCAGGGGAGCTTAATCCATAGAAACTATTACTGACATCACAGTGCTGTTCAGAAAGTGTCAGTAAAGTTGAGAAATAATCCTATACTTATAATATAGAAAAGAGCTTCGTATGTTAAAAATAATCAAACAAAAATCACGGAACATCAAACCCCCCCAAATACTATCCTTCATACATTGCTAATTTTGTTACATTATATTTTTACTGTTCAATTTCATTGGATATTTATTCACTTTTAAATTCTAAAATTAGTGACCAGTACAGAATTAAAATATAATCCTCAAAGGAATCAGCGCTCTAATCCATTTTAGATTTTAGTAGAAGTTGAGAAGATACTCCTTTTCAAAGCATGCCCAATGGAACTTAGTAACTCAGATAGTCTACATTAATATCAAAATGAGTACTCACTTTTTACTGCTGACAGCCTTCGAAAAAACCACATACCTATGCAGATATGTAGGAGGTACGCTGGGTAATAACATGCTAATGCTGTCAAATACAAAGTCTTTACCACGTTCAAAATGGCACTCAACTTTCTTTTATCTATTCCTTTGAACAAGGATTTCACTGAAATAGGATGAGACAAGACTGTAGCAGGCTTTTAGGAGTCAACTCTGCTCCACCTTCAGAAAGCGTTCTGCTTATTATCCGGTAACTTGTTCTCTGAAATATTTCACACATTGACTTTGTGTTGATTTCCCCCCACCATGCTCATCCCCCAGGAATTTTCTCAGGTGGAGATGCTGAGTTGACAAGCCAGAAATTTCAAGTGTCGTAACTTTCAGGTATCAAGCAATAAGCACATATAATAGAACACAGGGGAACCATTGTTTCATCATGAGGACCATATTGTGAGTCCCATCTGCCTTCGAAGTAATTGCCGTTGAACTTTGGCATATTATCCTGTTGTTCTCTGTCCCACCCACATAGCCATCATCCCTCATCCAACACCACCCACTCCCCTCCACTTTCCAAGAGATAGTAAATAGAGAAGAGAGCAAAGTGAACAGGACAGAGGGCTGTGTGAAGACAGACCTGAATAAATGCAGAACCCATCCCCATCTGGTTTGAGGGAGCCTCTTGCTGCTCACCCAGCCCAAGGTCACTTAACATATCACCCTCCTGCAGTTACTATGGTAGAACCAAAAATCTCACTGTTTTATTGCATTTCAGCCAAATGACACATTCATCCAGTTGCTACTGTTTTAAAATACATGCCTCCATATTAATGCTTTCCATTGCCATGAGCAGATTGAGTGAGAATACAAAATTGTGGGGATAATTTCTCATCACATATATCAATCTGTGTGACTTGTCTTCCAGGCATGTTGCTGAGGATTCTATAAAATTGGTCTATAATTACAAATGTAGTAAAAGAGTGTCTCTCTGTACATCTTTGAAGGGAATTATGCAAGAGAGGTCATCTCATTAAATTTGATCTAGCTTGAGGCTGTCTCAGCTTAAAAAGGGTAGAAGTGATTTTTTGCAAATCAAGAAAAATGGTGATGATGTATGGCTCACAGATGCTTCATTGCTTGAAAAACAAACATAACAAAAGAGGTCAACTGTTAACTACTGAGTTTATATATAAAATAACTACATTTCATGTTATATGTGAATAATAAAACGAGTCAGAACTAGTGAGAAAAGCATGGGATTTCTGTAGAATTTAGTTGTGACCATTTAACTGAATCTAATTAAAGCATTATATTCAGAAATGTATTGAGCACATCAGTTAAATCAGTTCTTTGGTGTCTGCATACAAGACATCAGAATATGTCCCTGTTCCTCTTTAAGGTCATTGGAAACAAGAGTTCCCCCCTACATTGCTCCTAGAAACATAGTGTTTGTCCCTTTCTCTTCCAATTTGTTTTAGATAACTGTAAATACCTTCTATTTTCTAGGGAGCTTTTTCCAGTACGCACGGGTGTTTGTGGCCTGGGGGAGAAGAAGAGGAAATGTTATCCATTTGGCCTAAAATCTTGTCTTAATTCAAGTCTATTGATTTCATCAAGTCTGAAAAAAAATGAATTATTTGACAGCTCTCAGAGAATTAAAAAAGGTATGCCTCGTTATTAACAAAATTATGACTGCATTGCTTGAGTGCTGTCTATTTCAGAATGCAATTTACAGAGTGACATGAATTTGTATTTTGGAAAATATATGCATATCTTTCTTTCATTGATAGTTACCAGTAGGTGAGCACAGATTGCTGTGAAAACAGGCCTGTGTGGGAGGCTGAGCAGTGAGCATGACTGATAAGAGAGGCAGCTTCCTTCTTTGCTCTCCCTCTGTTCACACTCACTACCCTTTTCCACCCACTCCTGTGTCCCTGGGATGGCACTCCTAATAAAAGAGTAGCATAGGCCACCACAGCCTTTGCTTTTAAAAGACCCAAGTTAAGCCATTAATACTAAAATTTATTTTGTACTTTGCACTTTGGCCCATAGTCAAAATAAGCATTGCCAAATTTTGCATAAATGCTTGGTGTGATGACTAAACTCTTCTCTTTCATATTGAAAAGTTTCTTATCTGGGTCATGTGAAAACTGAATATATCTTCCTCCATAGATGGGGACATTTATAACGTTTGCCTGGCAGCTTGCCCACTCTTGATTGCAAAAGGGAATAAAATCTCCTTCGAGAGTCACAGAAGATGACAGGAAATTTTGAAAAAGAAAAAGAGAAGGGATTGATGAAGAAATAATATTCTCACAAAAACTCAGTATCGTTAAAAATATCAAGGATTTTAAGAAAGCATTTTAAAAACATGAACTCATTTTACAGACTCAGAGCAGATTCCTCGAGAGTCTTCAGCCTCCTTTTGGTAGAGGGGGAAATTCTGGGAAAGAAGAGTAACTTCTAACTCTAACTGTAGGGCTGCTCTGGGGCCTTCCGGAAAAGCTCCATGCACATCCAGGGAGGTCTTAGAAATCTGTGAAAGGGGAGCCTTCACTTTCTCAGTCAGCAGGCTTCTTTTTAAGAGGAGAGGAAGCAGTGAGGCAAGAATGTTCTAAAACCAGGAGTGGTTTCAGCCAGGCAGCTGACGTATCAGGTGCTCCATCAACTTGTGTGCCATCTGTTTTAAAAGCCATCCTTGCGTCCACCGTGGATATCTCAGTGAACAACGGCTAAAATTTAACCATCCTAACAATGTCTTTAGACAGACAGACGCTAAAGTGTTCCTTCTAGGAAAAGCAGTATAAATTTGTGTTGGGATCATGGTAATTTTAAAAGACCTGATTGTGGTTAGGAAATCTTGGGGTCAATTGCTTCTAAAACAATTCCTGCGACTCTTTGATCCTGGGAGGGAACGTAAATGTGCCAAGTGTTCAGAGCAGGCTTCGTTATTATAGCTATGGTCTGCATTTTCCAAAGAAAACTGTTTGATGGTTCCAGATTCTAGAGATTCAAAGGAAGCTCAAATGAAAACTTCCTCGTAACCTCTTCATTCATCACATGGTCAGCAGAGGTCCATTTCGGTAAGGTTTCCTCAGGGAAGTGGAAGGCAAAAGAAGTCATCTGATAGGATGATGAGATGTAACAACCTTTTAAAGCAGTGGCCAAAGCCAGAATGTTCTGGAATACTGATTTGGTGCAGTTTTGTTGTGCGCATAGATAGATGTTGACTATCAGAAAATTTAAATGACAATGACTCTTTTCTTCCCTCATATTTGGGAAAAGAGTAGCCAATTTTTGTTAGATGATAGATAAGAGTGAATATTTTGAAACAAGAACAATGTGATTTGATATTATGGGATGGGGTTAATAGGCAGTGCTAAGATATTGAGCAAAAGTTTAAACTATGTATTCCAAGCTGCCTAAGCCATTTAAGTTTTCTTATCAGTGCTACAAAGATAAATGACTATTTTCACTTTTTCCCAAGTCAGATCAATATCGTATCTAGAATTTATTTGGTAATGCTTAGCCGCCCTCCAAGGGTTATCGAAAAGAATAAGTAAAATGATGTTTGCGAACCAGTTTTGTAAAAATACGTGTAGTGTATGAATGTCAGTTATTGTTATTGCTGTTACAGGAATAGTTTGGGCTTCACCCCAGTCTTAAGGGGAAAATTTTAGAATATGAGTTGTCGTTATTCTTACTAGCCTCATGACAACCTGTGTGTTATAGGAATCCCTTTTCAATCTCATTCTACTCAGTCTTGCTATTAAATACTTGGTAAATTGAGTTGAGAGTGTGCTAATTGGATTTGTGGACAATCCAGAGCCAAGAATAAATGCTTTAGGAGAGGATTAAAGTATAATAGGATTCTGATAAACTTTAGGAAATAGGCCAACTGTCCACCAAATGAGATTTCCTAAAGGTGTCTACAAAGGCCTAAAGCATAAAATAAAATGAAATGCCTAAAATAACAAAATGCGTTCATCTCTGAGCCATGTTATGTACACCCACACTTACTGAATTTGTATTTATCTATCTTTTCTTTTATTCTAAATTTAAATTGTTTGCTTTTTTTTCTCTCTTCCTTGTTTCCTCCATGTCTCTGAGAATTTCTCCTTTACTGAATTTTCTCTATTGTTACTCCTTGCCTTATTTGAGTTAAAATTTGTTTCTGCATAGATTGCATTAGTTATGATGAAGGATTGCACTGACGATTTTGAGCAAAGCTGCCATGTGGTTCTGTACTTAGGGATGCAAAAGGATCTCATGGAAAATTTCATGAAGTCTTGCCATGCATCATGTGGTCAGAAGAGGACCATACTGTACGATGTATACAGTACGGGGGGAGGAAGAAGCCATCTAGCCATTTTCTTCATGTGCATCTTTAACATGAGGGTCCTGCTCACTACTAGCGTCACTTCTTGAATCACCTCACACTTTTCCACAGCCCAAGGCCATTATTTTAGTTTAAGCTGCTTGAGATACTTTGGTCACAATGCTTGATTGCCAATGCCCAGAACATTAAAACTGTTTTAGTTTCCTTTTTTGCTTTATTTTTGTGTGAGCATACTTTTGATCTCACAATGTAACCACTTTCTCTATTACTTTTAACGATGATCTTTAAAGAGGTTTTGATAATGACACCTAACAGTTGTAATAGTGAGGCCATGACCTCAGAAATAATCACTGAGGCTGTGTTCAATCTCTGCCCCTTTTTTCGCTAAATCTGACAGGTGCTTCCTATAATTATCTAAAAGTAGTATTGATTGAAGTTGCTTTAGACTCATGTGTTTTTCTCAAAGAAAATTTTATTGTCCAAAGAAATAACTGAGAGAGGGTGCAATGGACATGGTGGCCTACCACCCAGATCCCCCTTCAAGGAAAGCCTTGATGCCTCCCCTGTTGGGATGCTGATGTCAGAGAGTCTTCAGCTCTCTCCCATCTTTGGGGATAGGCTCAGCTTTCTGTATGTAATTTCTGGACCTGAGCCAGTTTTCAGATTTAGAACCTCTTGAATTGAGGAAGAACTGAGTCTCCAGAAGGAAGGACCCTGCAACAACATGGCAACTATTTACAGTCATTACTGTCTCCCAGTCATTCCCCACAAGGACCTGTGGCCATTTATTCCGGTCACTTCACACTGGAGAAAGGGAAATATTGAACCTGAGGAATGCTAGAAACAAAACCTGAGTTGATATTGATACCTCGAGACATGAAGTGTCATTACAGTCCCCCTGTTAGTGTAAGGAATATGGGGCCAGGTAACAAATAATATTTTGTCCAAGATTAGGTTCATAGTGGGTTTGCATGGTGTGCTAACCTGCTCAGGAATCATTGTCCTGGCCCTCAAATGTCTAAGTGGGATAAATATATTTGGTATTTGGTACCGTTCCACACTGGGTCCTTTGCCTATAGAGTAAGAGTTATGGGAATGGGAAGACCAGATGAAAGCCCTTGAGTGTCGCCCCCTACCCTGCCAAAATAGTAGATTAAAATTACTATTGCACCCCAGGGTGAGGAGGGAGGGGCAGAAATTAGAGTCCCCTCCTCCCCACAAGATCTAAAGGATGGTTCTCATCACGTCTCCATTTAATTGGATGGTCTGACTCCCCCCGAAACCAGAGGATCCTGAGAATGATAGTAGACCTCAAGTTGTAGCCCCAGTTGTAACCTCCATGCCAGGTACTCTATCTTTGATTAATATGACCTAAGACACCTGGCGGCATGTGGCCTTTCATTTGGGGAATACGTGTTTTCCTATCCCTAGCTGAGAAGAGAATCAGAAACAGTCTGCATACACATGTAATGTACAAAAGTATAGATTTACTTTTTTGTCTTGGGGCTATGTTAACTCTCACTCCCTCTGTTACAATATAATCTACGGTGTTCTGAACTGTCTCGATTCCTGCAGAATATCACGCTGATCCACTGTCTCATGCTAATCAAGTCGGATGTGCAAGAAGTGACAGCATGTTGGAGGCCTTGTTTAGATATATGGGCTCCACAGGGTGGGAGATAAACCTCATGAATATTCAGAATTCTTCCACATCACTAAAATTTTTAGGCAGCCAATGATCATGGGCATGCCAAAACATACCAGCCAAAGTAAAAGATAAATGATGGCATCTTACACCTCCCACCATGAATTTAGAAAATGCAATGCCTAGTAAGCCTCTGTGGGTTTTGGAGGCTGCATGTTTCATACCTGGAAATATTGATCTGGCCCACGTACTTAGTGACAAAAAGGGCTGCCAGCTTAGAGTGGGGCCCAAAGCAAGATATGATTCTACATCATGTCAGAATCTGGAGTAATGAGCCCTGCCACTTGGGCTATACACATCAGCAAACCCTATGATATTAGAGGTTGCTGTGGCAGGAAAAGAAGCCATGTGGAATATATGGCAAGCCCCAGTGACAGAATCACAGCTCAGGCCTCCGAATGGTATGGAGCATGGCCCAGCTCTCTGCAGCGGAGAACTAAATATCTTGTGAAAAACAACTCCTGGCATATTACTCAGCCTTGATACAGACAGAGTACCTGATCATGACACGTCAAGTGCTTGCACGTCTGCAACTGTCCTTTGTGAACTGAGTCAAGTGGACCCAGAAACAATTCATCATAAGATGGAAGGGATATATTCAGGGTCTATCATGAGCAGAACCAGAGATATAAGTAAATTGCACAATCGTGTAGCCCAGATCCCGAGGTCATCCATTATCATGGAGTAGCACCCTTCTCTCATGTCACACATATGGCCCTATGGAGAGAAGATTTCTTGTAAATATCTGACAGAGGAAGGGGAAAAAAATCCAAGGTTGGTTCATCTATGGGTTGGCTTGGAATGAGGATAAAATCCAAAATTGAACAGCAGCTATACTACAGTTTTACTCAGGGGTCGTCTTGAAAGAAAGTGATGAGGAAAAATCCCCACAGTGAGCAGAGCTTCAAGCAGGCAGAAAAGTGGTCCAAGGTTAGAATATGCACAGATTCATGGGCGGTGGCAAGTGGCCTGGCCCAGGAGTGCAAGAATCTGGAAGAAGGAAGACTGAAATATTCAGACAAGGAAGTCTGAAATAGAGGTATGTGGATGGTCATATGGGAGTGGACACAAAGTATGAAGATCTTTATATATCACATATTAACACTGACAAGAGAAATCTTACCCTAGAAGAGACATGGAACAACCAAGTATAAAAAATAACTTGGTTAGTTGGCGTCAGCCAGCTTCTACAGTAGCCACTCCAGTCCTGGCACAAAAGGTACAAGTAAAAATGTCGCAGCAGAATAAATAGAGGCTATGCATTGGCTCCTACTTACCAAGGCTGATTAAAATATTTTTGCCACCAGACGTCTAACTTGCCAGCAACAGAGACCACCACACAGCCCCAATTATGGCACCATCTCTCAAGAAAACAAACTGGCCACTTGGTGGCAAGTTGAGTACACTGGGTCCCTTCCACCCTGGAAGGGAAAACAATACATTATGACAGAAATAGACTAGTCCAGATTTAGGCTTAACTGTCTTACTCCAGGGGTTTACAGAGTGTTTGACCTAGTAGCATGGGATTCCACATAGCGTTGTGTCAGATAAGTGGACTCACTTTACAGCAAAGAAAATTTGACATAGGACACCCTGGGATCTACTAGTCATATTACATAATGTCCCATCCAGGAGCTGCAGGTACGGTAGAGGATGAGAATGGCCTGATGAAGATCCAGCTGAAGCACCAGCTCAGTGGTGGTACTTTATGAGGATGGGTCACAATCCTCCAAGATGCAATACCACCTTGAATAAAGACTTTAAGTAGGACTGTGTCCCAAATAGGAAAAATTCATAGGTCAAGAAACCAAGAGGTAGAAGCAGGGATGACCCTGCTTACCATCATTCTCAGCAATCCACTAGGAGACCTTGGGCTTCCACCCAGCAAACTCTGGACTCTGCAGGGTTAGGGATGCTAGTCCCCAAATGGTAACATTTTCATCAGAGGACATAATGAGACTCCCATTCAACTGTGAGCTATGACTGCTGCCTGGTTACTTTGTGTTTCTTGTGCCCAGAGACCAGCAGTTAAGAAAAGCAGAAACAAATTCGGCAAGGTGATTGATTTGACCATCAAGTGGAAGTAGGACTGCTGTACTCAGTAGGACATGGAGCAATATGTATGGAACAAGGTAATCCACTTGGGCTCTCCTTTCGTCTTCCAGGGCTGAGAGTATAATCATACTGTCAAGTAGGCCATTAAGACAAGCAGAGGTGCCAGCGAACATGAAGAGAATCTAGAATGTGCAGTAGAAGAGGGAGATGATGAGTATCAGGTGTCGAGGCAGGGACACTACCCAGTCTCTGCCAAGTTTCCTTTAGGCAGAGGGGCCCATGAGTAGTAACAACTAATTGTTGCTCGCCAAATGTATATGAAGAAAGGGATCTGAGTGGCACCAGGGGTTGACTGTGGTGGACAAGGAGATCCATTGCACAGACATCTCTTCAAGGTGAGACTTGCTGCCCTAGATGTTAAGAGTACCGTCAGAGACAGCTTCCATTTGTAACCTCTCTCAGGTGTTGCTTCAGCTGCAGAGAGCCACCTCACTCAAGGTCGCATCGCTCCCAGGATGGCCCACATCTAACGATGAATGAAGATGATAATATAAATGCCTGGCCATTTTGCCTCAACATGGGAGGATTCCGATAGTTGATTTTAGCTCCAGAGTTCAATTTCTCCCTGCTTCCTTCCCTTTCCTTCTTTTCCACTGGTGTTGATGCCAAAGACACAAATAAACAACCTGCATCCTAAACTCCATCTAAGGTCTGTTTCCCAGAAAACCCAACCTTCAACAGAAGACTTAGCACATGAAAGACCTCGTTAGATCCCAAACATAAGATGACTCCTTTTATTTTAAGGAAAATCTGAAAAGTAAATATTATCACTGATCACCTAAAAAATTATACTTGTACAGTAGATATATGCTTAGTTCAGGTAGTGAAATCACTCCACGGGCTCCAGCTGGTTCTGTTTAGTGGCAAAGATGGTTCTAGCTTCATTTAGTCATCTTGTAAATGGGTTCTGGTGGTCATAAATGCGACTAGATAGGAATGGAAATGCCCATCTGTCACTGAACTTGGAAACAAAACATCAAACACAAACTCCCAAGTCACATGCCCTCCTAGTAGTAAGACTATTTAACCAATCATCAATTATTCCACCTATGGTAATACATCTTAAGCTGAGATGTCTCCCTAATGTGGAAGGATGGCAATAATGTGGAGGCATTCCAGAGCCAGAGCTTCAATTCTATGGACGTGTTTGAAGCCCTGTTTGAGCGCATTCTTTCAACCAAACTGTGAGCCCCTCTCTCCTGGAGTGTTTGGATAATAGGAGAACTTGTTGATCTATTGTAGATAAGCATGTTACGTCACAAGGCTGGCCAGGGCAGGTGGCGCTGAGCAAAGAGCTGAGTAGCTTGAGCTGAAGATGACAGCCCCCTGGGTACTGCCAAGTTATCTACTGCCAACTCTCTCCTGGATGCTGCAGCCCAGATGTTAGAGACTTTCTCTGTGTTTGATCCCAAGCCTCGGCATTTCCTTATAAATTTCAGGTACAGCCCTTTAGATCCTTAAATGCGTGGACTGATAGGAAAAAAGCAATGAACTCAGCATCAGATATCATGGGTCTAAGTCTCAGTTCTGACACTTAAGGGCTGGTGAATTAGATATATTTTCTCATTGGCAATAAATAAATAGATAAATAAATAAATTCACAACCAAAGAATCTTAAAATAAAAGCTAATGAAAAAAATGTAGGTAAAGCAACCTGTTGCAATACCTGACATCTACTAGTTTTCAATGTTTGTTAGTAGTTTTTTTAGGTGAATTTGAATTCTCAGCCATAGAACTACATATTTTTTTTTGCCATAGCTTTATCCCCCTGGAAGTTATTTATTCAACTTGACTACTTTATAATTTTAAGTCAAGCCCAGACTTAAAATTTATGCATCAAGATTTATTGCATTATGAAAATTAAAACACTTCCAGAAACTATAATGTCTTTCTAGATTTAATTATGCTATAATTTTGTGATACAAACAATAAAGATTTTTAAAGATATGGTTATGTTAATTGTCTTGACTTTTTATATCTGCAAAAAATTTTAATAATTTGCAAAGCATAAGAATAGGAATAATCTTTTAGTCTACCTCACTGTTTTTCTTTCCTGATGAATTTCATAATTCTGTATAATGATATAAACTCTTGGGATTAAAGGTATTTTTGTTTTAGAATATTTGCTGCCTCTCCCTGGGTAGGGATTAAAATTAAGCTTGGTTGTATGACTTATTTTGGCCAATGGAAAATTAGCAAAGTGATAGATGTCACTTCTGAAAGGAAGCCATCCTGTGAATGTTTCGCCATTTGTTTTTTCTCTGCCACAAGGCTGTAAATTTTCCAGAGACGATTCCATCATCCTGAGCCTAGGAATGAGGAACGCGTGGGAAAGGACCATAGTTGCGTCACCATGAACATATAAATAAACTAGAAATAAACTACTGCTGTTGTGAGCCGCTGAGCTTTTGAGATTGTTCCTACATCTTCTTTTTTTTTTTTACTTTTTATTGAGATTATGATAGTTTACAACTTTGTGAAATTTCAGCTGTACATTATTGTTTGTCGGTCATGTTGTAGGTGCACCCCTTCACCCTTTGTGCCCACCCCCCACCTCCCCTTTCCCCTGGAAACCACTAGTCTGTTCTCTTTGTCTACGTGTTTAATTTCCACATATGAGTGGAGTCATACAGAGATTGTCTTTCTCTATCTGGCTTATTTCAGTTAACATAATACCCTCAAGGTCCATCCAGGTTGTTGTGAATAGGACAATTTTATCCTTTTTTATGGCTGAGTAGTATTCCATTGTGTGTATATATATATATATATATATATATATATATATATATATACTATATCTTCTTCATCCAATCATCAGTTGATGGGCACTTAGGTTGCTTCCATGTCTTGGCTATTGTAAATAATGCTGCGATGAACATAGGGGTGCATGGGACTTTTGGAATTGCTGATTTCAAGTTCTTTGGATAGATACCCAGTAGTGGGATGGCTGGGTCATACGGTATTTCTATTTTTAATTTTTTGAGAAATCTCCATACTGTTTTCCATAGTGGCTGCACCAGTTTGCATTCCCACCAGCAGTGTATAAGTGTTCCTTTTTCTCCACAACCTCTCCAACATGTGTCACTTTTCTACAACATAACTTTTATTGCTACTATTCTTTTCTAATTTTTCACTATTAAAGTCTCAATAAATTAAAAATTTTTTTCTCCTTTTTGAGAAGATCATATGGTCTTCGGCTTTAGATTACAAAATAGCTAAGACGTTGTCATCCATCTTATACTGCATACACTGAATGGATCACAGTCTCTGTGCTAGTAAAGCATATTTCAGCTACCTTGCAATTACTGATGGAACGTTTATATCTAAGCTTCATTGATAGGATTTTATTCATTCCATCCTCCTCCTCCTGAATTTTAGGGGCAACTTGTCTATTAGCTATTCTCTTCTCTCTCTCTCTCTCAAACACACACACACACACGCACACGCACACATGCACATATACAAAACAGGCTAAGATTTTAATTCTAATTCTCTTTAGTAAATAGCCATGCACAACTTATATTGTTACCTCTGACCCCTCTTCATTGTAACAAGTCTTGGTCCTGTTCCCCTGCCTCCACCACTGCACATTAGTATTTAATATACTATTGTTCTCCACGTAACCAGAATCATATTTAATAGAAGGAGCTGTGAGAGTCTGTGGATTAGAAGGATTGTGAAAACACTGGTTCTTTGATGAAGTTTTCTAGTAATGACTATTTTTGTATCTTATTTTATAGTAATAGATTTTGATTATAAAATGAAAAATAACACAGAAACGTATAAGAAGATAAGTCAAAGATATCTATAAATTTACTCTCCAAACGTACCATACCCTGTTAAATGTTTGGTATACATTTTTCCATTTCCTGTGCATATATTAACATCTTTTACACAAAAGTGGTATATATAATATGCATAGTTCTAATTTTTTCCCTTCATTTATCCATATGCCTTGCTAATGAAGACATTCATAAATCACCCGTTTTTACTAGTCAAGGTTCTTGAATTAAAAAAAAAAAGAACAAATAGAAACTGACTCTAGCTAATTTATAGAGAAAATGAAAATATTGGAAGGATATTGGGTAGTTCATAGAATTAGTCAAATTTGAAAACAACTCTAGGCAGGAACCAAGCCAGACGAAGACTAGGTTAGCATCAGCCTTAGGAATCATCTCTCAGACACTCCCCCACCCTGTCACCCACTACTGGCACTGTGTTGCTGCCCTTGGACCCTGACGCCTTGTCAGGACTTTTGACTGCACTTGGAAATGAGAGTCTAATGAGCGGATATGTAGTACTTACTGTATTCTCCCACGTAGTAAAAGGAATTATGGCCCAGATATTAGATGTGAATTATCTTTCAATAGTCTCTCAAGACATTTTAAGGGCCTCTGGGCGTTCAGTGCTTCTCAATTTGTGGCAGTTTGGGGGCAGCTTGACTTTCCTGCAAAATGGCCTTAAGGATGGGTGACCCTTCAAGAATCACTGTTAGTTTTCTCGGTTTTGAAGTGAAGCGGACCATGTAATCTGTGTTCTATTTTTAATCATCTCTGGGCCTGACCTTGGGGCAGTTCAAGGTAAGGGAAAGCGGCTCTTTACCTGACGATGTTTCACCAGGATGAGCCAGGCAGAATGCTACTCAGCAACTACGAAGAAAGCACTTAGCTCCGAGAGTCAGCTATTTTTCTCTCAGGCCCCATTCGATCTGTGCTGTAAAATCCTATATTCATTATCAAGCAGCACTGATTAAATGTTCAAATGTGCAGAGTGCTGTTCTAGGAGCCATACAAATAGAATTATCCTGCCCTATAGGACCTTAAAATCAAAAGCAGAAATTTATTACCTAAGAGGTGTCATTTGGCGCCCTGGATATGATGAGAAGTAAGCACTCCAGTCACTCAAGCAAGCTTTAGGCTCTTGACCATGTGGTTTTAGGTTGTAGAACTCTCTTGAACTTTCTCTCCCATGCCATTCAAACTCCGCAGTCTGGGGATAATACCGAATGTACAGAAAAAATGCAAATTAAACGTACTGTATGATTTTATTTACTTAATTAATTTTCATAGACTCTAATACAGAAGAATCTTTGCTTCATTAATTTTGAACCACTAATTACTTGAGCAAGTCACACCAGGTAGTTTTATATTGCCACCGTGTGAATAAAAGAAGCTCTGAAGGGCCTTGTCCATTGGAACAATCACAAGACAGACTTAGTAGTCTGACTCCCTGTTCTTTGAAATCTATAAAGAGCAAATCCCACAGCAATTCTCTAATAAGCTGTTGCACTATTTACTATATCCATGACGACCATAAGCTCTAAAATATTCTGACATGACCCTGGGTTTTCTGAAGTACTTTCTTATATTATTGGTCCCATAAACCTTAATATTATTCTGGAAACCCCAATATATTGACACTTGAGCCTCATCTGCCAAAACTTAGTTTTGTACTTAGAAATGGTGCCAAAATTCTTCATTAAATTATCTGTCCTGATTTTGGCTTAGTAATATGAACAAAACTGTGTCTTTACTATTATTAGCATTCCATCAACAGCCTTCCTCCACCCCCACTGTCACCACAAGAGAAGCCCAACCTTCAGAAAAATCAGTGCCACCAATGTAAGCATAAAAGAGCAGGGTTGACAGATTCGTGCCTACCCAAAGAGATTTCAGGATGAGCTACGTAAAATAACATTATAAGAGTTCGATAATTTTATGCCAAAAGTGAAACGCGTTGCTGTGTTGTTGATTGTCCCTTGTAGGGAGATATTTATTTCGTTTATGTCATTGTGAAAGTTTTTTCCATTACTCCTGTGCCCAGGTTGTCTGTGTCTCTGTCAGTCTTGTAGAAGGAGTGGCAAATAGCCTGAAGGCTGAGATGAAGGGCATTTAGCAACATCTTTGGCTCTTCTATCTCCCCGGGAAAGGTGACCCTCTCCTTTGATCCTGTCAGAGAGGGATGCTGTGAAGATCTTTGAGCTGAGGCATGCAAATAAGTGCTGAAGAGATGGCCCTGCGGTTCGCAGAGAAGCAAGGTAGGAGAAGCCATCTGGCAGTTGGTGGGGCAACTACTGGCTGGTATTTTGAGAAGCCTGCCATAACGTATAAGAGGGCTCTTATTTTATTCCTGAGCATAGTTTGAGACTGAGTATCATAGCCCTCAAAATGAGGACTCTGGCTCGTCATCACACTAGCTTTGATATCTGGTGTTGGGGATCTGACACTGGCCTCCAAGCGGCCCAGTACTTTCTGAACAGGATGAAAACCTTCATAACGTGAAATCTGCAGATAGCACCACTCTCCAATCTGTCCTACAAAAATGTGAAAATCATTCACAGTCTTTAAGCGTACAGTAGATGTTTTCACTCCATCCTTAGGTTAAACAGAGACAGATCACAGTTTGTGTGAACATATACAAAGACCACATAAATTACAGACAGAAAACTTACCCAGTTTATAAATAGGAGTTATAAATAAATTTAATAGTCTATCATCAGAAGGAATTTCAACTTGCAATACGAGGAAATCCTCCACTAGAAAATATGATGCAAATTTTTATTAAAATTATCTATTCTATTATACTTTAGTTCTTGCAAACATGTTTTTCTTTTATGTTATCATGAATAGTTAAAGAGATTAACTCACTTCCTCACTTTTCATTAAATTCTCCTTGACTCTTTGGGCAAAATTTTAAAAGCATCTAGGGTGTCAGTTATTCTCCCCAACACTCTGAAATTTTTATAACCTGGCTGTTGACTTAATCATGTTAGCTATTTTTCACACATTTTGTTATTTCTCCCATCTAAAAACAAAACTCTTTCTTGACCCCATTTTCTTCTTTGGGTCTCATTTATCTGCCTCTTTTAATAGCAACAATCCTTGGGAGTTATATATTCTCTCACTTTGCAATTTCTACTCCCCTCTCTCTTCAATCCAGTCCAATGAGCCTTTTAGATCCATGACTCCACAAAACCATTTTTCTCCAGCTTGCCCATGACCGTGCCATTCTATATCCTATAGTTAATTTGCAGTCTCCATCTTACTTGATCTGTCGGTAACATTTGACATAGGTGAGCATGTCGTCCACCTTAACAAAACGCTTTCCCCACTCAGCTTCCAAGAGCCCACCCTTTCCTGGTTTTCTTTTTACCTCATTGGCTCCTCCTCCTCAGCCTCTTCTGCTGGGTCCTCTCCCAGGTCTTCTATCATTGGATTGTCTCAAGTGTGGGTTCTTGAATTTTGTTTTGCTATCTATATTTTCTCCTGTGAAGATCTTACTCAGGCTCATAACCTTAAAACAATCTATACTGATCACTCCCAAATTTGTATCTTCAACTTGGTTCTCTCCTGAGACTCCAAATGTATGTGTATATATATACATATAAAACTACATTTCTTAACTCTCTGCTAATGAACATCTCAAGTTCAACATGTCCAAAATTGAGCTCCGCTGTTTTATTCTCCCCCTGTTAAAACAAACAAACAAAAAATCAATTTACCTACAGTCTTCCTCATCTCAGTTGATAACAAGTCCATCTTTCTAGTTGTTTGGGTCCAAAATCAGTCTTCCTTGACTCTTCTAATTCTCACACTTTTAGTCCATTGGCAAAACGACTGACTCTGTCTTCAAAATATATCCAAAATCTGACTGATTTTTACCAACTCCCCTGGTGATACCCTGGCCTAAAAACACCATGATCCCTTAACTGGATTATTTTAAGATTCTCCCACTTCCACCCCCTCTTACCTTCCTGTGGTCTATTCTCATCACCAACAGCCGGAGTGACCCTGTTAATATCAATAGGTCATGTCAATTCACTGCCCACAGCCTTCAGATAGTTTTGCAACTCAGGGTAAAAGGCCAACGTGATCTGATCCTATGTTACTTGTTTCATGTTATTCCCTCTATCCTCCACTCATTCTCTCAGTCCTAATCATGCTGGAGTCATTCTTTAATCCTGTGGGCACGTTCCTCAGGGCCTTGGCTTTGACTTACCTGCTACCTGTTATAATCTTATTCAATATATTCACATCCATAAGATGCATCACCTAGATGTTGATACTCACATCTCAGCTTCTCAGAGATGCCATCCTTGACCACGTAAATTAAAACTACACCCCCCAACTCCTGACAATTTCTTTCCCCCATTCCCTACAGCATTTATCATGATAGTAGGCAACATAAAATATTATATATGTAAATTGTCTTGTTTATTGTCTGCCCTCCTTCCTCCCCACTTCTCCCTCAACACACACATATACAGATAATTTTATGAGGGCAGAGGACTGCATCTGTTTTGTGAATGACTGTATCCAAGAGTCTTGTTTAGCGTCTGACCATGGTTGGTGCTCAATAGATATTTGTCGAATGTGGTATTATCATTTTTCCGAAGCATTACTACATACACCACTTACTAGTATTTTTATCATGAAAGATTATTATAAATACAAATCAAAACAAAGCAAAAACAATTGACAGGAAGGCAGGAAGTACAATCAACTTCTAGATTTCTACTTCTGATTTGATAGAGTAAGACTGATTAACATACTCTGTCTTATCTATATATCTATTTATTTACCTATTTATCTATCTATTTGCATGTAAGTAATTTTACTTATAGTTATATCAGTTTATATACAATCATTTCTTATTCAGGTAATGAAATAAATTGTCGCTTAGGTGTTTATAATACTCTTATAAGAAAATTTTGTTTCATTAGACTATATTTAAAATTTTCATCTTTATAAACATTTAAAAAAATTTTATGATCTGTCTGGGATAGAGATAGGCAGTTGATTCTTGTGTTCAATTTAATTGCATTTCATTGTCTTATTACAACATAAATTACATGATATTATAATGTATCTAAATATCTGAGAATTAAATATTCATTAGTTTCTAAAAATCAGTATAAACCTATATTTGAACATTTAAAACTTGAAAGTACACCCCAAAGTAATACCAAATATGACTATGAATCTAATAGAACAATAGAGGAAAGATTAGCAGATAAAAATAAAGTATATATCATATTTGTAAAATTGGGTATTCAAAGCATTTTATTATGAACACTCCTAGAGTCAAGTTTTAAGATGCTCATTATTGCTGAAGGCATTGATCAAACTACATAATTAATAAAGAATGATAATTTAACAAAATTCTGTAAAATCTGTTAATCTTTTCTAATAGTTCAATATGTCTGATAATTTTTATTTTATTTAACTAATGAACTAAAGACATTTTTTGGTATAATTTTATTTTCCATTTTTTTCCCTACCTGTCTTTTACTTTTTTAATCACTAATCTCTATTTGGTTATCACAGAGGTATAGAAACAATTCACAGTTCATTAAAATAAATACAAATTTTTCCTAGTGGCCTTCTGATGGTTGCTTATTTCCACCCTTCATTATTTCACAAGAATCTCACAAGAGTGACAGTTAAAGGAAGAAGTAAATTAAGTCACAATCTCATGAAGCCTTCCCTCTCTCTCAATACCAAACAACACAGTGCATGTGCTTTCTCATGGCAGTAGGTTACAATTTGTAATAAATGGGTAATTGTGCCTAATTTATTTTCCTGGAGCATTTTAGCCCCTCTAACTTTTTTGCAGTACAAAAAATATTTTCAGGAGGTAAATAAACATTAAGTAGCTTCAAGAAGATTCTGAAATTGTCTTCGTATTGAAAAAAATAAAGCATTTGATTCTTCTAAATCATTTATTTTTAATTTTAGATAAACTCGTAACCTAATAAGTAGATATACATTTTTAACATAAACAGTAGTATAGAAATATCCATTAAAATATAATTATATAAGGTATAAACCAAAAAATATTTTGAAAAGATATGAATCCTATAGGAGAGCTGAGATCATTTTGGTTTTGGATCACTTGTTTTTTTATATCTAATTCAACTTGATCTGCATTCATTGACAATTTATTTGTGCACGGCATTGTGCTAAGAACTGAAGAGATAAAGATGATATGGTCTCTGCCCTCCACAAGAACTTAAAATACTTTTCTTTAATCCAGTAAGTTTGCCTCTTCAATGATGAAATTAATCCCACCAAGACAATTACTACAAAAAATTTACTTACGACAAGCCACTGTGAATGTTTGAAACTGGCTATCCACTAGGATAAATTATGGATGTCGCTTGAGTGAGAATCTGTATTCTATGCCCATAAATTTTAAATTTAAGTTGTTAGGTATATTTAACCTAAGTTGTATGGAACATCTTGATGTTCCTGAAAAATCAAGGGGAAATTTTGGGGGAAATATTTTGTCCAAAATAAGATACGTGAAAAACACTCATCTGAGAGTTTTCAATGATCAGACAAATTTAGCTGAAACGGATTTCCAAAATTTCTTCTGTTAGAGATGGAGGAAATGGGACACCCAGTAGGAAGCAATTATACAGTTTGGTAAAATCGTTTATGTGTTGAGAATTATTTTTCGAACACTCACTATGTATAAATGGTAAAGTAGTTTGATAAAGTTGTTTATTAATGATCTTACTCTACTTTATAAAATCAGAAAATATGAAATCAGAAATAAGGAAACCATACAGAAAGTGACTTTGCTATGTAATGGTAGAAGTTTAAAATTACTTAATAAAACGAAACAGTAATAGCTAAAGAACACAATATATAAAGAACACACACACCAAAAAACTCTGGGAAAGCCCATATTCACCCAAATGTGACAATGGGTTTGAGTCTGCAACTTGCTTGTCATTCAGCTAATGATAACCCCTCCTTGGGTACCCGGTTCAAGACCAGATTGCTACTTAGATACCCAAGTTTAAAACTTTCTTCTTTTGTTCTTTAGTCTTTAATAAGTCCTAAACAGCATTCTTAGCTTCTCTGCAGCCAATATACACACCCCCCAAGTATATATACTATTAAACACGCCAACTTAAAAGTCAATGATCAGAGTTAAAATCCTGAAGTTGTATGAAGAAAATCAACCTCTCTTGACATTACTTTCCCATGTGTAAAATAAGTATGTTGGACAAAGTCTATCTAAAATGGTATTTTAACCCTGGGCTGGTTTGCATATGGCTGTGGGTTTCACCATGTATGCAGCGAGATCTGCTGTTTTACACAGCTCCTCTGGTGACACTCATGGGGAAACTGACAACCAGTATTTAACTTATATATGACTTTTGAAATGGATAAAAACCTAAGCACAAATGTAAGTTAACAAATTTTGGTTATCTAGTAAAGGAATAATTTTTTCCAGCATACTATAAGCATATTATGTAAGTTTACTATAAGTAACTGTGGTTACTCATAATACAGTAGTTACCAATACACACACACACACACATATATTTCCTCTAAGAATTTATGTAAATAGTGGGTAATTAATATAATAAAATATGTAAATATGATTATTATATATAGTATAGTTTCTATACATAAATATATACTTATAAAATTACTATACTATTCTATAAAAATAAGCACTAACAAAATGCTCAATATATGATATTCTTAAAAATCAACAGCTCTGGAGAAACTAATTATTTTTCAGAAAATGTCTTCTTTTTTGCTTTAGACTAGTTTGATTTTATGGGTGCTGCCAGTTTTCAGCAGTGATTCTATGAGTGGATAAAAATAGCCAACCCTTCTGATACAGAAATATGCTCTATGGTTTTTCGTGTGGAAATTTGCTTAATAAGAATTTAATGAGGATCAGCCACATGCCAGATTCTACATCATGTGTAATGACATACAGATAAATAACCAACAGCCCTGCACTTGAGCCAGTCATTGCCTGGCCTTACTGATCGTGTTGTCTCACAATAAAAATCTCCAAGTGCTTATAAACTTGAAATCCATACTTGTTTACTGTACTCTGATGGTAATTCAAATTTTAACAGTCTATGAAATTCCATCATTGTTCCCATAGTTAGCCTTGTCTCATTTATGTCCAAATAATTTTCAGCTAATTGAAATCATATTGATAACTCAAGCAATTTTGATGAATACATAGGGACTCTACCTGACGATGGGGATGAATCCAGCTATGAGGAAAAAAAGTCCTTTTGTGTGGTGTTTGTGGCAATTTTGTGGTGTAAATACTCCTACCCTGGTCAATTTCAAGCTACTAACAGTTTAGTGACCAGCTTGTAAAATTATTGAATATTTAATGATCATCTCCCACAAGTTGGTATTGGCCAGCTCCAGCAGACCACTAGATAAAACATAAATTAGGGGCCGACCTGGTGGCCCAGCGGTTAAGTGTGCCGTTCCGCTTCAGCAGCCCGGGGTTCGCTGGTTCGGATCGCAGGTGCGGACATGGCACCGCTTGTCAAGCCATGCTGTGGTAGGCGTCCCACATAGAAAGTAGAGGAAGATGGGCACGGATGTTAGCTCAGGGCCGGTCTTCCTCAGAAAAAAGACGGGGATTGGCAGCAGATGATAGCTCACAGCTAATCTTCCTCAAAAAAAAAAAAAAAAAAAACAGAACATAAATTAGATATAGTATTCTCACCCTAGTAGGGAGAAACAGGAAGACATCTTACAGGATCATTGCTTTAGTAACAGTTGTGTGGCAACCCAAGAGGAAGGAATGATAAGTGACCAGGGAAGCCTTAAGAGAGGAGACAATATTTGAACGGTATCTTGAAGGATGAGTAGGAGTTCCCCAGTTTTGACAAAGGTTCCCTGGATTGAGGTGGAGTAGAGACACAAGAGATGGAATATCTTGACAATAGAGGCAATGTATGTTAAAGAAAAGGAAGTGTATAAAGCAAGATACATTTATATTTTGGAATAATATGATGTGAACATAGAGGGGGTGGGGTCATGTGACAAGGGGTACATATGGCAGGAGTTGGGAGGGTATTGAGGGAGCCTGATTATGAAGACATTTGTACGTCATATTGAGGAGTTAGGTAACATCTGGTATCTGCCTCAATTTGAATAGTGGAGTGACATGTCTTGCTTTCTGTTTTAGGAAGAACACTCTAGAATCAATATAGAGGATGTATTGAGGTGAGGAGAAAATAGTAGTGGCAAGACCACCTAGAAGTTTACTGCAGTATTCTAAGAGAAAAACAATGAAAGCTTGAATGGAAATGTTAACTTTGAGGTGCTTGAGAAGATTATTTATGTATTTGAGTTATAATTGACATATAACACTGTGTAAGTTTAAGTTTTACAATGTGGTGATGTGATACATGTGTATATTGTGAAATATTTACCACAGTAAGGGTAGTTAGCACATCCTTTGCCTCATGTAATTACCATTTTCTGGTTTGTGGTGTTATGTTGACAACATTGAGCTCTACTCTCATAGCAACTTTCAAGTACACAATATAGTATTGTTAACTATGGTCACCATGCTGTACATTCTATCCCCAGGACATATTTATCTTATAACTAGAAGTTTAAATCTTTTGACCACCTTTATCCAGTTCCCCCATCCCCCAAACCCCCACCTCTGGCAACCACTAATCTGTTCTGTTTCTATGGATTCGTTTTTGGTCTTTCTTTTTTAGATTTCGCATATAAGTGAAATCATACAGTATTTGTCTTTCTCTATCTGACTTACTTCAGATAATTACTTAGCATAATGCTCTCAAGGTCCATCCATGTTGTCACAAATGGCAGGATTTCCTTCTTTTTTCTGGCTGAATAATATTCCATATACATATACATAAACACACATATATACCCCACGTCTTCTTTACCTATGCATCTGTCAATGGACACAGGTTGTTTCTATGTCTTTGCTATTCTGAATAATATTGCAACAAACAAGGGGGTGCAGATATATCTTCTACATAGTGATTTCGTTTTCTTGGGCTATATCTCAAGAAATGGAATTGCTAGATCATTCAGTAGTTCTATTTTTAATTTTTTGAGCAAGCTCCATACTGTTTTCCATAGTGGCTGCAGCAATTTGCATTCCCATCAACAGTGCACAGGGGTTCCCTTTCTTGTGTTTTTGATCATTGCCATACTAACAGGTGTGAAGTGAGATCACATTGAGGTTTTGATTTGCATTTCCCTGATGATTAATGATATTGAGCATTTTTTGATATACTTGTTGGCCGTTTATATGTCTTCTTTGGAGAAATGTCTATTCAAGTCTTCTGCCCATATTTTAATCAGATTGTCTTTTTGCTATTGGGTTATATGAGTTTCTTATATATTTTGGATATTAACCTCATAAGGTCCTTTATTAGTTAAAAAATACATAATTAAAAAAAACCAGTAGGGAAATGTTTTACTGATCACAATAATGAAGAACAGGGGTATATTTTCCCCCATGTGCTCTCCTTTTTCATTCTGAGACTATTGTTGACAGAAAAGTCAATTTTCTTCTTCTTCTTTGTGTAATTAAGATAGTAAATTGTGTGGAATATTCCTTTTTTGTTGTATTTCTATATAATCTTGCCTCAGTCAACTAAAAGTGTATTCGATTGTAGGTGTAGGTACAAACCAAATATAGGTAGCGGACGTGAACAAAACAGCATGTCTGACTCCAGTGGACATTTCTGACTAGTCCAGTGTTCACCAAATTAGATATTTTATGGAAATTCAATAATCTCACCAAACACGTTTAAATAAAATCTTAATCTTTAAGAGTCTTGTTTTACATAAAGAACAACTGTTCTTCAAAAGCTGATTTGGTGTGCAAGGACTCTGTATACTTTTCTTATAACACATTTGTCTTTTCATCCACATCTTTTCCCCCCACTTGCCTTTGAACTAACATTTGTGTATTTCTAATGCATTGGCAATTCTTTATTCTCTATTTGAAATCCAGAGTGTCCCAGGGCAATGATAATGTCAGCACACATATAAGGTTTCAAACTTGTGCATCTGGTGCACTCTATCATGGCTCAGAGGACTGCGCGGTGGCTATAGTGGAAGTTCTATGTAGAGGTTTTAAACTTCAGCCATTTGCTATTGTATTTCCTGTGGCATTCTGCCAAACACTAATGCAGCCACTGTTTCTTATGACATATTAGCAAGGATATTAGTGGGGAAAAGAATCTGAACACCATTGCTATATTGGCCTGTTCGTAAAGCTGTTTTTCTGCTAAGGATAAAAGCGTTTATTTTGCAATACAGAGAGAAGGTAAACAGACTTTTATTTGAGAAACAAATTTTAAGCCCAAGGGAAAATTACTTCCAGGGCATGTCTATATTACAGCAATTAAACTAATTGAGAAGTATATTATGATGCAGTCACAAACTGGCAACCTTCAGGACGAATCTGTTCCCTACTGTTTTTTTGGGGCACACTTAGTGTTTTAAAAATAATTTTGTATTACTGTTAGGTAGGTATAGCACTGTTAGGCCCCACTCCCTTCCAACTTAAGGATTCCCAACTCTGAATCTCCCCTCACATTTTCTGACTGAGTCTTGCAAATCTTTGAATTAGTTACCTTGGGAGTATAAAAATGCAGAGACTCAGGAATCCGACAATGCTGGATTCAAAGCTGGACTCTTCTAATTACTGTGTAACTTCTCAGAGACTCATGTCTTCAATTGTCATATGAGAGTAATATTGCTCAATTTATTTAGGTTTTTAGAAAACTTAATAAAATCACCAAACAGTGATAAATGTTTGTCACTTAGTGGGTTCTCAAATGGTACCTTACTTAGCAAGTGTAATTATTTAGCATAATTTTTTAAACCAATTTTTATATATTTATTCACATATTTGTTAAAATGTTACATTTAGGAGTAAAATCATTACATCGATGTAAGTAACTATACAGGCTGACTCCAAGTGCAGAATCAAATTGCCAAAAATGAGAACATACGCAGCTCTTCAGCACCTGCGCGCTCACATGCTCTTGTCCACACCCACCCACTCCACTCCTCGACAATCAGAGATGCTAGGTTCAGACTTAACCCAGGAACTCTTCCGCGGCGGCTTCCATCAGGTTCTGGGGATGAGAAGAGAGAAATGAGCAGTGAAAAGAACCTGTAAGAATTTGAGAAGGATAAGTATTAAATCTTCTTTGAATGTTTGGTAGAATTCACTGGGGAAGCCTCTTGGTCCTGGACTTTTGTTTTTTGAGGCATTTTTGATTCATGGATGGACCTTGAGGATATTATGCTAAGTGAAATGAGCCAGGTGGAGAAAGCCAAATACTGTATTATTTCACTCATATGTGGAAGATAAAAACAACAAACACATAGATATAGAGAATAGATTAGTGGTTAAGACAGGGGAGGGGGGAGGGGGACGATGAAATGGGTAAAGGGGCACATGTGTATGGTGACAGATGGCAAGTAGACTGTTGGTGGTGAACATGATGTAGCCTACACAGAAGTCAAAATATAATGATGTACACCTGAAATTTACATTGTTATAAATAAATATGACTTCAATTAAAAAAAAAGAAAGAAAAGAAGCTGGACTGCTTGATGCGTCTCTTTGCTCTGCCAACGACTCAGACAAGGCAAGACATGAAACACTGGGGCAGTTATTTCCTTGGCACAAAACTTAACAGGCAACAAAAAGGTCAAGGGGCTTTTATAATTATCAATGAATTCTATACTGAACTAAAAGAATCCAGTTAGAATTCCTTGATATTTTCAAACAACTCACTTCTTATTTTGTTTTCTCAACCACAAATTCTCTACCCTTTCTCTTTTTGTAGCCCTTATTCTATTCTTTTTGAAGTTATATGAGTTATCTTAAAGCACAGAGAATCATCTCTGAGGAGAATAATCTTTTGTGAGTGCTGCAATGCTGTGGTCTGAATATTTACGTCCCTCCAAAATTCATATGTTGAAATCCTAATGCCCAAGGTGATGGCATTAGGAGGTGGGACCGACCGTGGGAGGTGATTAGGTCATGAGGGTGGAGCCCTCTTGAATGAGATTGGTGCCTTTACAGAATGGTTACAGAGAGCTAGCTCACCCCTTCTGCCATGTGAGGACACAATGAGAAGTCTGTGACCCTCAAGAGAGTTCTCACTTGACCATGCCAGCACCCTGATCTCAGACTTCCAGCCTCTAGAATGTGAGAAATAAATTTCTGTTGTCTATAAGCTACCCAGTCTGAGGTATTTTGTTATAGCAGAATGGACTAAGACATCCTGTCCTCCAGGCTTTGTAGTGGACTATCTCTAAGCTCTGTATGCAACATTTCAAAGACGCAGTGTGACACTGCATACGTGATTTCATGGGGTAATATGATCTCCAATTTTTTCAAAGTACAATGAGGAAGAGAAAACAAAGTTAGCAAGTGATAAACATTTACCAACATTAATTTTCAAATAAGAAAATCTGTCAAAAGAAACTGTTAGAAAGTAGAAATGCCAAGGACAGTTTAAAAACTGATTGTCATTTCCTGTGTATTTTGAAGAGTTCTATAAACTTGGAAAATATTCTTTGTTCCTCGCAGGTGGAAATTCCTTCTACTGTCCCTGGGTTGACAACTTTGTCTTTTTCTTCCCCCTAAACCTGTTCACTCTGCACTCTTTTTCCCTAGGGCATTTCTGCCTTTCTAAACTTATTTCTCTCCCTTTTCCCCTTGGGTTATTTTCTTGTCCTGTCTTATTTCTCCTCGTGCCTCAGGGAATCCTTTCAACACGACTCATAATGGCCAGGGAGTCCAAGAACAATACTGTCTTTTGTTTTTCATGAACTCCATCCTCCATCTGAAGAGTTTTAAAATATGTTGAACTTCAGGTTTATGAGCATTGCTGAAGGGGGCAGGTGAGAAGGAAGATTTGACCGGGAGAGTTCAGAAGTACACAGGAGGGCAGACAGGGAGAGGCCCAGGCTGTAGGTCATGGCTTCTTACCTCCCAGTGTACATGAAACATCCATGATCTCTCGCTTTTTCAGTTCTGACCCCTTACCTGGGGCTTGATTCAACTGTCCCACACTCTCCCCAATCTTTCTTTGTTCATCATCACTGTTAACATTGTCTTTAGGTGACAAAGACTTTACCACCAGATTTTACCAAAGGAAAGAGTTCTATTTCTTTTAAGTAATGTTGTAAAAGCAAAGAAAATCTGTTTGTGACTCCCTTCCACTTGCTCTTTTATATCTCTCATCTTTCTTCATCACGCTCCTTCCAAGCTGGCTGCCTCCTTGGGATATGAGTTTTTCCTTTCTCCCAGCCCCACAGCATTTTGTGTTTCTCTAATGACATATATACAGAACAAGATACAGTACTTGCCTTGTACTTATCAGACCGTCAAAGATTGGTTGAATTTAATCATATTTTCTTTTTCCATGTTAGATATAAATTATTTGAGGACAGGGACTGAATCTTCTCATCTGTCTGTAACTTTCAACACCGAGCACACTGCCCCGAGCCCAGGATGTGCCCTATACATTTTAATTGAATTGAACAGGACTATAGTTTGTGCTTTGATGGGAGATGAGGATAGCGGAAAGACCAAATGCATCGTGTCAATCCTTCCACTAAAATTCCCATTCCCTTAAACAATTCTCATTAAAGCATTAAGGCAGGTATAGTGGTAAAAATCCATTTTGGGAAGTCTGAAGAGAGGGATTAAATCTCAATACTCAATTGGGGTTTAGATCTCCCTGTTTGAAACTGTGAAATGAGGTAAGACCTTATTTACAGAAACGCTGTGCAGAATGAAAGCGTTTCGTGTACTAACATATATCCCAATCCAAGGAGGATTTGTATTTTAGAAGGGGAATCTGAGACACGCCAAAGCATTCACAATAGAGGAGTAAATCAAAGGGTAAGATTTTGTTCCAGAAACCCAGCTGGATCCCTGTCTTCTTCCACATTTAAGCACTTAATTTCCCTCTAAATTACTTTTTTCCTATGTAACTAGAGCTTTTAATTGCAAAAATCAAAGTATGCAGTACATGATTTGCTGGGATATTTTCTATATTTTCTACTAAGTGGGTCTAAACCTGGTTTAATTGAAAAGGATCCAAGAGTTATTCTCCATGAAATTTGCCAGAGAGAAGGCAAAGGAGCCAGGAAAGAAAAATCAAATTATAGAAAGTTAGGCAAATCCCCATATCGCTGCCTACCTTTCTTAATTTTTACACAACCCCAAGTGTTGACTAACGTTATTATATCATAGGAGAAGAAAATTATCCAAGTAGTTTTTATTACCCTTCAGTGAAGTCTTGACATTCTAAAACATTTAGATTGAGATTTATTCTTGACAGTACTCATTTACCAAATTTATAGGAATGCAATGTGACCATTTTTATTACCACAACTTTGTGTTTAAATTCTTGCTAGTTACTTACCATGTGCTTTGACTGCCTGAGAATGATACTTTAAATTCTCTTAAGGATTTGAAGAAAACATTAAAGATATTCCTTACTAGAATGAACATGCACCCCAAATTATGCATTTGCAAGTTCTCAGTATTTTACTGCTGTTTTGATATTCTTGTATATGTGCAATGAGAGATAGAAGCAGGTAAATTACACTAGCTCTTTGCTTTTGTAAATAACTCATTAAAAATTATTTGAGAAAATTAAGATAGACTTGCACATTTAAAGGGTCCTTCACGAGATTGAGACGTTAAAGTAAATTGACCCAGAAAGTTCTTTCTATGGACACAGTTGGGATTCTAATGCAGACACTGAAAAGACTGTTAAACTAAGTGCAATCTATACTATATTTTGGCCATGGGTAATTCACGGGACAGTTGACTGTTGGTAATTTACACCAAAAGCCCTTTGATGTATAAGTAATCTCATTTTCTTTTCATTCGAAGTTTAGGTTCCACGGGAAGCATATTCACTATTTGAGACCGTTCATGTGAATTATTGCCGCAGTGTTTCAGGGCATAATTATTCTTGGGGAAAGTTTGTTGAGTGTTCTTTAATTTTTGTTTTCCAAGAATGCCTCTGCATACAGTCTAAAATTTTAATATCTCTGTATTTTTCTAGAATAAATGATGACTGCATGGAAGCCACCAATTCACATATCCTGGTCATCTAAAAAGCTCTTGAAATTGTGTCTGGTCACAAAGCCTTTCCCATTTAACTGTAGATGAGGAGTAATTCCTTTTCCTCTTACCCAGTTTGTTCTGAATTGCTCACGAGTCTTCATTTCTACCTTCAAAAAAATACTTCCCAGATTGCTTGTATGTTTCTGGGCTACCAGTTTGGAGCTCTTTGGTCTGAGGATTTAAATGTCTCTTTTATGTTTGAGACAATGTTTCCTTAAATTATAAATCTTTACAGAACAAACCTTAAATCTAACATATTTAACTAGACCTGTTCAGAGCTTCCTGGTGAGAATTTATATATCTGAATGTTAAATGGAAATTTGAGGTCATTCACTATTTCTGAAAGGTTGGTGGGTTGATATCCAGTCCCCAACCTTTTAGATATTTCTTTTAACTACCTTAGTAAACACACTTCCCTTTTGAGTTGGGTTTCTTCAATTAATGAGATAACGGAGCAGTGTTTACAGGACATTAGCTACTCCTCAGTGATAGCAAGCACACTGCGCAAGCACCATCTGTAATTGGTTTTCTGATACCGCCATAGCAAACACACATAAGAGTGAGGTTCATGGAAGGGATAAATGGATTTAGTTACCTTCACACGCTGCCTTCAAAGAGTGGTTTAATTATGTTTCCTGACAACAGCTTTACTTCCCCCAACCCATTAGAGCCTCCTGATTTATGACACAGTAGCTGTAGCATTCTCCGTAAAGACAGGATTTTCTCCTGTCGGAAAGTGTGGCTCCCTGGTGATCCCGCTCCAGGAGAGTAAATGAGACTGTAGTAGTTCTGGATTATTACCAAAGACAGAGTCAAGGAAATAACTTTTATTTTTTCTATTAACCATGCATACCAATGAAGATTTTCAATTAATAAGTTAATTTGTATGATTTATGGGTTGATATATAGAAAAAAATGAGTCATGAGACATCAAAAGAGATGCTTCTTGGTAATATCACTTTTCTATAACATCTAAACCACTTTACAAGCTATATGATTTGTTATAATTAGGTACGCATGTTACTTATGTGGATCAAAATAATATTTTTAGGGCCCCAGGGCGATTTGTTTTTACTAATAATGCACACTTTTTCTCTTACTCAATGTCGAGAATTTGCTTCCTTGGTCTTCCAAAGGCAATTTCGTTTGCAATGGAATCTCTTGCTATTTTCTGACTAGATTGTGTGTCAGAACATCCTCATAAGGGGTTTGCTACTAATACATAATCAAATAAACACATACTGCAGGCCCTTACCCTTTAAAAACTTCAATGGTTTTTACATTTGTTTTATATTTATATCTTGTAGTTATTAGTACAACTTGTGGGTAAATAGCAGTAAGATTACTTGTGAGATATCTAGCTGAGTAAAGCACGGAATCTGTTCCCAAGGAGCTCATGGTCTCAAAGGGGAAACCAACAAGAAAGCAGATCATTGCAGTATAGTGCGGCAAGTATTATAATCACTGTATGAATATTTATTATGACATCCCCGAGGCAGATGTCAGCGTCTCTTTGAATAATATTTAGGCCCACCCTTTCTATGTATGCTGTCATTTTATTGTGAACTCCTAAAGTTTAGTCACTGGTCACAAATATCACTGGAAAAGGAGTTTTTATGGATGATTCAGGAGCCACAACAAAGAACAAGGTTCCTAAAAGGACTTAACACTTCTGTGCTCAGAAAAGCACTATACTCAAGTAAGAGTCATTACCCAGAAGCCATCGAGACCAACCAGACTCCTCTTCTGAATGGAGTTTGTCTAGAAAGTGAACATTAGTTTTTGGCCTCTATAGGGGAGGAAGGCACCCAGACAACCCTTCATATGTGCCTCCCTTATACACATTTCCCTTTCAAGTTGTAAGAATGGCCTTGAGCCATGTAAGTAAAGCCTAAGTAAATTATATTTTTAACTTATAAATTTTTAATCTAATTATGTTACTCTCTATTACAAATTGTAGTGCAGAGTACTTAATCTGAAATATTTCCCTAGTGTGTATTGCAGCAACCGAGAAGATACCCCCAGACTTAACTTAGATGACTCAACATTTTTTTTTTTTTGGTTGAGGTGCCTTTTATGTCTTTTTAAACGTATAAGCGTCATCTCCCACATGCTTTTGTCCTTGTTTATTTGTTGAAGAAACGGAGTGGTTTGTTCTGTCACATTTCCCACACTTTGGATTTGGCATCCTTTTGGTGTCACTTAAAATGTTTCTTTGGCCATTTCCCGTAAACACACAGGTTGGAAGCTCAAGGAGACTCAGTTTAATATTTTTGGCAAGAATAATTCAGAGGTGGAGCTGTGGGCTTCCTATGGGCTCCCGTCAGCAGGCCCCTGGTACCTATTGTCCTGTTCTTATCATGTTACGATTGATCAACGGGCTCAGACATTGTCAGTCTCATCCACTTATTATAAAGTTTCCCTAGATGACTCAACATTTTGAAGTTTCTATCATATAGTTCTGTTCTTTGCAAAAGATAAACTATGTACACCTATAGCAATATTATTCCCAATAGACAAGAAGTAGAAGTAACTCAAATGTCCATCAGTAGAGGAATGGATAAACAAAATGTGGTATATATATATAGATATAGATATACATAATGGAATAGTATTCAGCTTTAAAAAAAGGAAGGAAATCCTGACACATGCTACAACATGGATTAACTTTGAGGACATTATGCTAAGTCAAATAAGATAGTCGTGAAAAGACAAATACTATATGATTTCACTGGCATGCGCTGTCTAAAGTAGTCAAATTCATAGAAACACAAAATTGGTGACTTACTACGAGCTGCAGGGAGTAGGAAAACAGGAATTGTCTAAGGAATATAGTTTCAGATTTGCAAGATGAAAAAGTTCTGGAGATCTGTTTCACAACCATGTGAATACACTGAACACTACTGACTATGTACACTTAAAAATGGTTAAGATGACAAATTTTATGTATTCTTCTCACCACAATAAAAAAAGAGATAGTAAATCTACCATTTTTACATTTTGAAACATCATTATAATATCAGAAACCTTGACTAGTGAAACTCACATGTATGTAGATTGACTTTATGAGGATTCTACCAGCAAACAAGCAGTGCGTGGTAAGTTTAAAAGATGGTGCACAAAAAAAGCAATGCAAACAGACCTAAATCATGTAATATTGACCTGGAAAATGACTTTACATGAACTTTCAAGATTTCCTTTCTGTCTTTTGTTTGATGATAACAAATTTGAAGTCTCTTTACAAACAAAATACAAATTCACCAAGGAATATAACAAATCTGTTCTTTGGTAAATTAGATCTCATAATTAAATTTGAAGGAAAAGAAAGGAGGCAGGGAAGGAAGGAAAGATGAGACTAAAGCCTCAAGGCAAATCTTAGCTCTTAAAGAAACCGCGTGGCGTTCTTGTTACTCCTCCAGAGACTGTCGTTTGAAGCACCCACACTGCAAATGACACAGAACTTAACAATATTAAGAGACAAACTTTCTGAGATCTAAGGTGTAGTTCTAGAAGCCCAGGTGCTTCATTCTCTACAAAAGAGAATCAGACTTCATTCGTTCTGCATTTTTCCCCAGAGATTTGTTTGGCTCAGGAGAGCTATACTGTATGCTTAAAATGATGGGTATTGACATTGGCTTGCAGACAGGTGAGAAGTTTTGGGATGGAATAGGGAAGGACTGGTGTGCTTCACACACTGTAGGCGTTATATTTGCCATCATATTTGCGTGAGATGTGTTTGCTGTAAAATGCAAATCATCAGTACGAAATCCAGGAAAAATGTTTCAAGCCAATCTTGAACACATGTTTATGGTACCTGATGAAAATATTTAAGTTTGAGAATGGGAGGAGTATTAGGAGATCTATTCCAAGAATAGTGTCTGTGAATATCAAATTTAGGCACTTTTAGTTCTACCAGAGGCCAATCTATTCACAGATGCTGCTTAGAAACTCTGAAACTATTATCCTTTACGGAGTCCTTCCACTGAGAAAGAGATCAAGAAAAATGGCTAAGGAAAAAGATGGCTGATAAGAGATAGAATGGAATGTTGGCACCACAGAAAGCCAATCTTTAATTTGAAGGCTATGAATGTGCACATTTTTATTTGGGGAAATTGAGATTATGGAGACAGTAAATGCTTCTCTTGAGTTTGTGATCTGTGAAAGCATCTCCTTGGCTTTCTGTACAGTTTTTTTCTTTTTGTCTGGTAGAGTAAATAGTTTCTTTACATTTTTCTCTGTTTAAAACGAAGAATGATTGTTCTTTTTTTCTCCTGATAAAAGAAACCTGGCAAATGATTGTTTGGTTGCATTCTTTTTGTTTTGAAGTAAAGACTTGTCATGACTAGAAGACAGAACAAAGCAGTTACTTCACATGCTCATATGGAAGCCTTAAACATTTGTTTTCTGTTGCCAAAAAGACTCATAGAACCACAAAGCTAACCATGACTTTTTGTAGTCATGGCTCAAATAATGGAAGGAGTATGAACATACCTGAGGCAAAGGTTTTTTAATCTGATCTTTGCAGGTACAGTCTTGTAGTGAACTCTACCCGAATTTATGATGTTTTTTACTTGATTGCATTGCGTCTGGAGGTATAATTTATTTTTCAAATAGCACTCAGCAAATATATGTTAAAAATTTGTTTCTAAATATTTGTTGAAAATTGAAATCATGGGGAAGGATGATTTGCTTTTGAAATTACCTACCATACAGGACATTTTCTAGTATGCTTTCCTGGAATTATGGAAATGGAAGAAGTAATTTATTTAAGTCGTGGGTGGTGTGTGTGTGGCGTTATTGGTGCACTAGCTAACTCATCTCCTATGTCCCTTCAGTGGTCTCGAAACACTTCCTAATCCATCTGGGATCGTGAACCTGCATGTAGAAAAGTCTTCTGCCTTCTCTCTTCCTGTGATACAGCAAACTAAAGTAGTTTCTTGGACTCAAAGAAAATGAGCCCAATAGTATTCATCGTCGCATAATGAACAGCAATGTTAAGACCTTGCTGTCAGAATTTAATCATACTGTGCTGGCCTTCATTATCCTCCTTAACAAAATGGAGAAGATAATACCTCTTAATTCTGCCTCTTAAACTCTTTTGTTCATTTACAAGCTTGTTTAATTAATAGTTATTGAGAACCTACTATTGTTTTAGAATATACAGTGATGAATAAAAGTCGCAGAAGACAAAGGCTTCTAATGTACTAAATATATGCTTTTAAAAAGGTACTTTTCAATGTAAAGAACACTATAATGAAGTTACGTTTTTAGTAACATAGGTTTACAGTGGGGACTATGTCAGATGGAGGAAGCAATATTTGAGTTGAAACTTAAAGGATTGAGAAAGGAGAGGTGAGCAAGGGTACGTTCTCACAAGCTTAATAAATACAAACAAGAAAAATAATAAGTTTAGACTAGATAAAGCTGTCTAAACAACCTTAACCAAGTGATCAAAGTTAATATAACCAATAATGGCACAAATAAACCTCTTTGACCTCCTGATATGAAGTGCTGAGAAGAACAGAGTATTACTTATGTGGTATTTTTTGCTAAAAACCCATAACAGGAATCCAATCATGAGGAAATAGAAGAAAAACCTAAGCTGACAGATATTCTACAAAATAACTAGCCAGTACTCTTTAAAAAATGTCAACGTTATGGAAGACAAAGGAATACTAAGGAACTGTTCCAGATTAAAGGAGGTTAAAGAAACACAACAACTGAATGCATTTGCTGTATAGGATGTTACTGACACAATTGGCAAAATTTGAACAAGGTCTGTAGCGTATGCAGAAGTATGCCAATGTTAATTTCCTGATTTTGACAATTATACTGTGGTTAGAAAAAAGAATGTCTTTGCTTTGAATAAAGACTGATGTATTCAGGAGAAAACAGGTAAAAATGTGTGTGTGTGTGTCTATGAAGAAAGAAGTAGAAGAACAGATGAACAGAATAATGTTAATATTTGAGGAATGTGGGTGAGTGGTATATGGTAATTCTTTTTACAGTTCTTGTAACTTTTACATGAGTTTGAAATTATGTCAAAATGAAAATTAAAGAGAAAGAAGACAAGAGGATGAGAGAAAGAGTTGACTCTGGGGTACAGTGATGGTAGAATTCAAGGCACTAGAAACCGTATGACTCAAGTCGTGGGTACATGCCCAAGCTTGGCATGACCAAAGGGCATTTTTCCCCACATTTTACATGCAACATATTACTGTAAAATTAGAATACCAACTTTCCTACATAAGAATAAAACACAAAAAATTGGAATAAGCTCTGTGGATTGTATCAATGTCAATTTCTTGGTTTTGAAGTTGTGCTATAAGTATGTCATGTGTCACCATTGGGGGTGACTGGGTGGAGAGTAAGGACGTGGGGCCTCCTGTACATCTCTTTGCAACTTCTTATGACTCTATGATTATTTCAAGATACAGTTTTTTAAATTACTTTTATTAACCCTTCTCCAAAAAAGGAATAAATTTCATATGTTTTTTCAGTCTCATATTGATGTGAATAACTCCATATGCTGAGATTTTGCCTCTAAACAAAACTAAGAATTTTCAAATTTATGTTGGTAAATGATTTTAGCAGGTGCTTTTTTTTTCTTTTTTTTGAGGAATATTAACCCTGAGCTAACATCTGCTGCCAATCCTCCTCTTTTTGCTGTGGAAGACTGGCCCTGAGCTAACACCCATGCCCATCTTCCTCTACCTTATAAGTGGGACGCCTACCACAGCATAGCTTGACAAACAGTGTGTAGGTTTGCGCCCAGGATCCAAACCAGCAAACCCCAGGCTGCCAAAGTGGAATGTGCGAACTTAACCACTGTGCCACCGGCTGGGCCCCAGCAGTTTTTAAACTTAGTAGAAATTTCCACGAACCATTTCTCTAATATTTCTTTTTAAGGTGACAAAGATTCTCTCCTTGACCAAACTCTAGCCAGTGTTCTCTAAACCCTCTTCTTGACTAAGCCTCAACGTTGGCCTAGACTTGAGACAAAACGCTAACAGTTTCTAACAGCTCAAGGCCACATCCCTAGGATGACCCTGAGCCCCTCTTGAGGTGTCTGCCTGAGAAAACTCAAGGCTGCCAAAAGAATCTACTGTTTGTTCCAGCCAACATCTGAAGACAGGGCCTCTGCATCCCAGCCTCTGTGGGAGGGTGGGGGGCTGACTTCCGTAAGTGCCAGTTAGCAAACCCGGAAGGGTTTCACAGGAACCAATTCCACTTCCCCCTTTTTGTCATTTTCACTTCCCTGACTCTGTCAAGCCCCTGATCACCCACCTCCTTTTCCCCTCATTTTCCCTTTAAAGTGTCGGTCACTTCTGTACAACTGAAGTTGAGTTCATTTCACTCTAAACTCTTTTCTCTGTTACGATGGCTATTACTGATTAAATCCATCCTCACCACTTTAACATTGTGTCCAGCCTTGTTTATCTTTGCAAAGGTTAAATTTTATTTTTATTTACTCTCTGACTAGGTCGTCCAAATTTGCCATAAATATCAGAGGATTCAATGTTTAAGAAGACCTCAAGCAGGGGCCAGCCAGGCGGCACAGTGGTTAAGTACTCATGTTCTGCTTCTCAGCGGCCCTGAGTTTGTCACTGTGGATCCCAGTGCAGACATGGCGCCGCTTGGCATGCCATGCTGTGGTAGGCGTCCCACATATAAAGTGGAGGAAAATGGGCATGGATGTTAGCTCAGGGCCAGGCTTCCTCAGCAAAAAAAATAGGAGGACTGGCGGTAGTTAGCTCAGGGCTAATCTACCTCAAAAAAAAAAAAAAGAAGACCTCAAGCAAACTATAATAATAGTTACTATTATTCGCCATCTATTGTGTGCCAAACATTTTGCATTCATTTATTCTCATTCATTCCTGATGATAGCCGTGTGAAAAGAAAACAAACAAGCAACAACTTTTGAATGTGAACTCAGCATGTCTGTGTCCCAGGCTCTTGTTCAATCTGCTATGCTTGTCAGGTTGTGTGATACAAACCATTGCTAATTTCCTAAGGGAGTGCAATGCTAAGTAAATGGAGAAAAATTCTAACAGGATCGTATTAAAGATTCTGACTTGATTTTTCACATCTGACTGCTGACAGCTTTTAAGCCCAACTTCTGCCTCCTCCCCTTGTGTCCCACATCTGGGTAAGCTGAGAAGAAAGTCTGGGTGCTCTCTCCTTCGGCACCAACATGAAGTATATACTACACGAGGGAACTCTCACCCCGGGGCACCCTCAAACCATAAACACTCCAGGCCAGGCTCCTTTCCTACTCTCTCAAGCCATTTTTGGGCCTACTTGGGAATTTCTTCACACCTTTCCCAGAATGTCTCATTACGTGAGAAATAAACCTTCCATACCCTCTTGGGGTGTGTATGGTGTCATCAGTCTTGACATCCAAACTAAATTTTGTGTGGAAGTTCATCTTACTCCTTCAGAGTGGCCCCAACAATGATGAACCATCTAAATGTTTAAATTTAAATAAATAGATTTTAAAAGAGTATTTTCAACTCAATATTAAAACCAAAGAATACAACTTGTCTATAAAATGGAGCTTACAGGGGCCGGTGGTGTAGCAGTTAAGTTCGTGGGTTCCACTTCGGCGGCCCGGGGTTCACAGGGTCAGATCCTGGGTGTGGACCTATACACTGCTTGTCAAACCATGCTGTGGCAGGCATCCCACATATAAGTAGAGGAAGATGGGCACAGATGTTAGCTCAGAGCCAGTCTTCCTCAGCAAAAAAACGAGGAGGACTGGTGGCAGATGTTAGCTCAGGGCTAATCTTCCTCAAAAATAAATAAATAAAATGAAGCCTACAATTAGTAAATATTTAGTTAATATAAATGTACCAAGATTCACTGTGTATGTTGATGCTAACAGTGTCTAATAACTGGGCAAATTTCAATTTCATCTCAAAAATGCAAAGATTTCTGGCTCGTAAAAGCAGCTTGGAATGTGCTTCATGTGAAAATAACACATTTACAAAAACATATTTGCTGTGTGTTTTCTCCTGGAGGGAATATATATTTCTTTAGGGAGCTTAGCAATGGTTATGAAAACAATATAAAATCTGTCAGAATTCCATTACAGCCCTATTTTATACCTTCATTCCTAATAAATATGTTGCACTCATTACTGACTTTTGACTTTGGGTCTATTATAATGAAAACTTAAAGCATGAAATGCCGGTTACAATTTTTAGTTAAAAAAAATTACTTTAGTGTTTCTTTGGCTAACATCTCTCCTAATAAAAAGAAATAGTCAAGAAGTTCATATTTTTTTTAAAAAAGTTAAAAATACATACTTGGAAAAACTAAATTCTCTCAAATTCCATTAAGCAAAGACAAATAAACTTTTATACATTCCTTGCTTTGGCATTCCCATAAATGCATATTTAGTTTTTTAAAGAAACATGATCAGATAGAATGAGAAAGTTAGTAGAAAGTAAAATATTATACAGAAATTTAGCTGCCCATTTCAGTATTAACAGAAGTCCTGTAATAAAGCTCCCATGTCACATTCAAGTATTAATCCCAATAAAAAGAAATACTGGTTTTCAGAAGCAATATCATAGACATCTGCTGTCATTTTGCCCCACATTATGGGAGACGGTTTCTACTGGCTATTCTTCATATGTGTATATTTTCTTCATACACATGCACATGAAGCCACGAATATGGCTACTTCTCTGTTCAAGCACAGAGTAGAAAAACCTCTGCTGAGAATGCCTGACTTAACACAAGTATTTAAATTATTATCCTCTAGTTGTATTTTTGAAGGACTCATGCATAGTGGCTGCATCAAATAAACAACAGATTCAATTTCTCCCCTTGAGAACTTATGCTATAAATTAGACCATACTCGAATGTATATGCTTTGAGTTGGATAAATCAGCATGAAACAGCCATAAAACGTGTAAATACTGTTTCTGAGGGTGGCAAGTTTTAATGCTTTACTTCATTCATCGCTGGACAACATTGCCATCCAACAGGCCACTGTTATTTGCATGCAGCTGCAAAGCATATCAAATACAAAGGAGATAGGAATAATAGAAGTCAACAGACAGCCATGAATAATTTCCATTTACTCATTCAAAACTTTATTGAGTAATTATTGCTGATTTCTTAGACATTTGAGAGCAAATGATGTTCAAAGTGCCCTACCTCAGGGAACTAACAGTCTAGAAGAAGAGATAGAAATGTAAATGCATCCTGCAATGTGGTGTGACAAGTTCAGTAATACAACTGTGTACCAGATGCAGTAGAAGTTGTTAGCTTTGCTCTAATGGCTTAAGGAATCTGAAGAAAATGTTTATGATTGGGTCCCAGAAAGGAAGTCAGGGAGGAGGTGAGAAGAAGCGGGTGGGACACCATTAAGAGTAAATGGTAAGTCCAAAGCACAAAGACACGGAAGAGCATAATAGATTCATGAGAACACACACTGGTGAGTAAGAGCCCTGAGCTGAGATTGCCAAGGCCAGTGGAGGCCTTCTAGAAGAGACTGGTCTGGGACTCCCTGGGGAAATGTATCAATCAGAGTCTGGTGCAGGAACCAGAAACAGCTCCAGGTATTTTAAGCAGAAAGGCATTTAACACAGTAAGGTAGGTGTTTGTAAGATCTGTAAAAGGTCCAAGGAGTAGGTCTGGGTTTAGTCTCTTGGAATTACACTCAAAACAACACAGAACAGAGTAGTACAGCTTCTATCTCTGAGGCCACCACACTGGAGCTTTGCAGGAAATAAGAAGCTGAAACTGGCTCCCCTGCTACCACTGCCTCTTTGTCTCCAGGAGCCCACAGAATGGACACCAACTGGCTACTGGAGGAACTTCATAGATCCATGACCTTGCTTGCCATCAGCACCGTACAAAGCCTTCAGGAAGTTGAAGTGAGTTGTGCTCACTCCTGCCTTCCAAATTTCTCATGAGTGCATCAATCCCAAATCCCAGCATCAAAGGAGTCTGTAAAGTGTAGCTTTTAGTTTCCCAACCTTCCCAAATAGAGAAAAGGTGTAAGGGAGGTTGAGTGAACCACACAGTGTCCAGTTGAAATGCTATTAAGAATTTCATATTTGTATATTTGAAATCTTATTGCTTCTTGTTCAGTTAATATAGAAATATGGACATCCCAGCAAGGGCACAAATCAGAATAGAAAAGTTGTACGTGTATATTTCAGACTCAAAGGATTATTTGCAATATGGGAGGGAATTGGTTGCTGGGACAATGAAGAAAAGAGATATTGCTATCTTATCTTTAACTGGGAAAGCTTAAGAAGCGAGATTCCGAGAGCTCTCTGAAGGAGGAACAGGAAGTTTCTTAGCAAACAGAGAAAGTAATTCACTTCAGCCCTGAAGAAATATGTGAAGGAAGGAAAAGAGTTAAAATTCAGAATAGAAAATTAAGGGAGTCTTTAAAAGAGACTTGCCTGGCTGAGTGTGACATTGTTACTAGAAAAGCAAAAGCGGGAGGTAATTGGGCACTCCACTCCACGGTGGGTGAATTCCGAAGAATGCAGGAGCCAGTGTTCTTGTTCATGAAGGTTAGATTATTCAAAGCAGTCCATGAGGCTATCTCCCCACACAGGATATCTCCCAGGTCCGTGGGAACTGGGTTATGGAAACAGTGTCAATACCATTTATTGAAAGAATGCGTCAGCTGGAAGGGAATGGTCTACCTAGAAAAGCAGAAGTGAGTTTGTGAATGCAAGTGTTCACCGTGAAAACAGAAGCGAATCCAGAGGCTGCACCAGAGAAGTGTTCTCCCAGTGCAGAAGGAAGGTTGTAGTCAACTTTCCCAATACCTTGGTAACCTTCATTCACATCATTTATCTTTCCTTGCTCTGACTTGAAAGCCACTAAGCAGTCTTTGATTAAAAAATTGGCCTTCCAGTATCTTAATATCAGGAAGCATATGCTCTGGGTAGGAGTGAGAAGAGGACATCCCTTATTATAAACATACACATTTATATTTTGCTTTATACATCCCTTTACAGGACGCCGGTGCCAAAGGAGCTGTTGACCGTGTCATTCAATGTTCAAGTGTCCAGAAAAAGAAGGCTGAGATTCAGATACTGGAGAGTGATGAGTGAATCCTGAGAGGCTGATGTCCTAAACCAAAGGCCACTCAGCATCTTCCACAACCATGAAGGAATCCAAGGAACATTTTGAGCTATTGTGGTACCATTCACATCATTGTTAGATAAATTATCCCACCGTATGCTCTGTCTAAGTAGGATTTACCCCTGCCTTTGATAGGAAAGAAAGTCTGGCCACTGTCTATTGAAATAGAAAGTGAAATTAGGTGAAGGAATCTCAACTCTCAGTGTTAGTGTCCTTGTGCAAACCCCAAAATATGTCCACGTGTGAAGGCAGCTATTTAATCCTAAACACTCCTTGCTGATTTTATTTCGTTTTTGTCTTATGAGTCATGTCTCCATATCCCTCCATTGGAATGGGATATGATAGCTGGATCTCCGTAAGGACATGCTAGATGAATTTCATCTGCATTAGATAATGCTGCCTGAAAATAAGCATCACGATCTTTGAGTAACTGCACTTGCTTTATGGAGACAATGCCAAATTATTCTATTGCTTCGTGGATGTTTCCTTCTATCTATCTCTTGTTCAAAATTTGCTGGCATTGCCCTGTATCATGGTACCTCAACAACGCCATTCATTCTCCACTCATTTATTCAAAAATAATGTTTGCTGAATTTCTGCTATAGGCAAGGCACTGTGGGGTACAGAAGTTGGCATGAAAACCACGCCTTTATGAGTAGGCGAGAGAAAAAAGGATGGAATAAAATAGCTCTTAGATGAGGAGGATAATGAATAATAACTGTTGCAATGAAAATACAGAAGGAATTGTGATTTCTGCTTAGGAAAATTGAGAAACAAACAAAATTGAGAGAAAAAGGAAAGAAAGCTTGTATATCTTTTAAGCCAAGAAAGATGAGCAACATTTAGGCCCAGGTATGAGTCTTAGCAGAGAGTCAAGAAGAGCATGAGTCTTTTGTGGGAACACTGGGTTAATTATTTGGCGAGTGAGCAGGATGCAGGAAAAGTAATCATGAGGCCTTTTGGAATGTTTGCAAGTGGGTGTGTTTGTTGCTGTTAGATGTCCAGAGTCTATGACTGTGAGGCATTATTTAATGATGCTTTGGTGAAACATTTCAAAGTAGCCGAGCAAAAAACCATTCAACATAAGCCATGCAATCCCACCTGTCCTGAGAGGCATTCCTGAGCCGAATTCCTGTGCCAGTTTGCTGCATCACCACACTATGCTGGGGCGAGCATCTGGGCCCATATCAGCCTTGCTTTCTTTAAACCACAAGCACCGTTGAGCAGTGTTTGTAGATTCCTAGACTGAAACTGACCCTCGCAGAGAGCCTTAGGATCTTGAACAGAAGCAAAGCGTCTACAGTCAAAGCCTTAGGATCTTGAACAGAAGCAAAGCGTCTACAGACAGACTGTCTATTTTTCAGTTCTGGCTCAACCCCTTGTTGGATGCGTTGTGCTGAATCAGTCACCCGCTTTCCCTAAAACTTATGTTTAAAATGAGGACATTAATAGCACCTACCTCATGGGGTTACTAGGAGAAACAAATGCATTAATAAGTATAACGCAACTGGTGCAGAGTAAGAACTCAATGAGTATTAGCTGTGATGATGGGGCTGGTAGTTTGGCAGACATTAAGAACAGTTACGAGCCAGTCCCAGGGCTTCCAGAGTCTGCTGTGCCTACTTGGGAACTCCTGGTAGTTGATCACATTTTCTAAATCCACTTGATTCCTAGGAGCTGCACTTAGATTTAATGCTGTATCTTGAAGCTCTGAACATCATTTCTGTGGTTACTGTGCTGCTCCAGATACTTCTAAAGATAAGTTTGCAACAAAGACCCATCTAGTGTCTAAGAGATGAGCATCCGCTGGAGAACTTAAATGTGAATCCAAAGTTCACTGGTCATAGTGGGCGTTTGCTTGTCTTATTTTAGGCTATCTATAAAACACTCTTTTTGCTCATATGATAGCAAATGTCTTAGACATTCTTTTAATTTGAACTGAAAACCTGCCTTGACCACACACACTCATGCACACACACATACATACACACAAAGAATAAGAGGGTTCAGTCTTAATTTTTATCAGTTGCATAGATTTTCGTTGTATGGCTGTACTATAGTTTAACAATTTCTCTGTTGATTGACATCTGAGTTATTTCTGGTCTTCTGCTAGCAATATTACAATGAACAAATTATATATATGTAAAAAAGAATAAGTTGGTTATTAGTTTTTATAGAAAAACATCTTGGTGTTTAACTTACATGAGTAGGACTTGAGACACAGGCAAGCAAAGCTTATGTAGCTGGTACTTTACTTCTTTTGTAACACTTTTCGAAAGACTTGGGATTTTCTGATTTAGATGAAAGATACTGGTATTTGCTATTTCTCTTCATCTTTAAGTGAAGTTCTAATGAACTTATGTGGAGTAAATAAATTATTTGAAGGTGAAGAAGCTTCAGGAACAAGGTTTGAACATATTCCTGGTATTCTCGCTGAGTGTTAAGTACTCTTAACATATTCTTTGTTTTTGTAACTGCAGCTTTTGCACAGAAAAGAGAAGAGAGTCCCAGTAAAATTCTCCATGTCTTTTCCTCTTTGAGTTTAATGAACAGTCATTTGGGCACAAGGAAATTTTGGAACAGGAACAATGATTCTTAATGTGCTCTTTTGTCCCTGAATTAGGAGGAGATTTAATAAAATCCCTCTCGCCATTTGTCTACCTGTCATGTTAAACCACTGTAATATTTTCTCTCAATGATTATAGCACTGAGAATTATGGAACACAGTATCAGGCTTGGTAGTTTTTAAACTGAAAAATTTATTACATGTGCAAAATAATGAAAACTTGTTCATTTAAGTTGCCAAGAAACCACACAGTATAGAGCTCAAGGACATTAGATTTTGCATTGTCCTATTCAAGGACTTAAAAACTTAACATTTTTGGAAATTACGGACATATAGTATGCTGATGAGCTTCTCATTCCTTTTAAAGTGTTTTAAGTACAAACCTATCAGCTCTATGTTTTCTTTAGAAAAGTTCTCTATGATGGAAATCTTTCCAGTTTTCATCACATACCTTGTTAGTTCTAAGATTCTTGTCCTTGAGAATCAAAGAACATCAAAGCTAAAAGTACCATGTCATTTAGTCACTTAGACAAGCCTCTCATCTTAAGCTGGGAAAGTAAGTTCTAAGCAAATTAAGAAAGAGTGAAACTGTGTATTTTCATCTCTATTTTATAGGAATGTTTAACTTTTTGAATTACAAGCTCCTTGACGGTAGGAGTTTGTTTTACTCATGAGTAAATCCTAGTGATACAAAGTTGAGAAGATAAGAGACACTCAAACAATATTTGAAGAATGTAGATGCCTCTGTCCAAAGGCACATAGAGGCAGGGTTGGTGGTAGAACCAAGATGACTCCTGTCTCTATTGAATGCTAGTCAAGGGTTCTGCTACTAAATTCTTCGTCCAAGGTTGTCTTTTACTTGGAGAAAAAAAAATCTATCTTTTTCTTTCCATGTAAAAAAATTCCAAACATTTTTGCAAATATTAGCTAAAATGTTCTACTTCAGAATTTCCCTGCAAACTTCAGGTAGATGTCACCATGATAGTAGATACAAAATTTTGCAACTTCAATAAATAACTAACAAAAAATTTAAAAATCAGAAAAGAAATCACCGACAGGAATTACACAAACAAAATGCAACAACTCCAGACCATAAATTTCAGAGAGAATGGGAGAGAGAGAAAAATGAAAGGATACCATTCTTAAAAAGAAAGGGAAAGGAAAGAAGCATAAAATTGTGGTTTATCTCCTAACCTTGTCTTTACTCTGTAATAAACAGCCCTGGGGATATCAAGAGAATTGACAAAAATAAAAACACCCAAGACTCCACACTAAGTGGTTTTCAAGTTGAAGACTAATTATCCCCAGGGAATAGAGTAACTCCTAGTTGATTATATTTAACACAATCTCAGAAAAGGGAAAACTCAGGTTCCCCAAAATTCTACTCTTAGCTAAGCTTAGCTTTCCCCTTCCTACCTCTGCCTATCATAGCCTCAGTTTACAGAAACCAATAGCTCAGAATGAAAGACAAACAGGTCTCAGATAAGAAGATACCAGGATTCCCAGTTTCAGCTCAGATGTGTAAAGAGTTTGGAAGTTGTACCCTATTCTTACAAAAAGAAAAAAAACCTGAACAAACTGGAAAATCAATGACTTTCCTTGGGCCTATCAGAAAATTGAGGTTGCAAGGGAAAGTTCCCCCCAAATTCTGGAGGGACAGGTGAATACAGAAAATCAGACAAGAACAGTTTACCCGGACCAGAAGCCACTGGAGCCATAAACTGATATGCACACTTAAATGGTAATTTAAAAAATTGCTGGATGCTGAACGTAGACTAAGCATGAAGGTGTGAAACTCAGTCTCAGGGACCCACTCCACATTTTTGTGATTATACCTCCAAGAACCACCTCTCTCCCTACCAGTTTCTCAGAGTAAAGAGCCAAAGAAAAATCCCCTCATATTTCTTGCAGGAGGAGGGGAAAAGTATCCATTTTGAAATACATCCAAAGCATTCTACATAACAAAGATCTACTCCATAGGGGAGAAGATTTAACCAGAGTCTTATCTGACTTGGGAGAAGGGCAGTTAAGCATCTCCAGCCCCTGTAGGTTTCCTGTCTTGCCTAAAGGAAGGTTGAGTGACAAAGCCAAGAAACACTTGTAGAGGTCAGAGACTAGGGCACAGATTCAGAAAAAGACTGAAATTTAATCTAAAGATTATAGACTGGCTCCCCTGCCCCACACCTTACCACCACATCAGCAAGGCTTGAGTAGAATAACAGTGGATTACAACTGAGAGAGTTGCAAGGTGCAGACTTCATTTAAGAAGGAGTTCTTAGGGAAACCAATACACGGAAAAGACAAAAACAAGAACACTAGAGATATTTGAAATCTATGGCACCTACAGCTACAACAAACATTAAACACAGCCCGCCTCCTAGAGAGAACAACATAAAATTCACATGAAAGGCCTATTTACCTCATTTCCTATTACCCAATGTTGCACAAAATATTTTCAACTTTCCACAAAGAAGTACATGACATGCTAAGAGGTAGGAAAGCACACAGCCTGAGGAGACAAGCAAATAAGAACTAGATTCAGATATGACACACGTTTTAGAATTATCAGACAGAAAATTCAATGACTATGATGAATATGATAATGGCTCCAAGAGAAAAAAAGTAGATGAAATGAAAAACAGATGGGAAATATAAGCAGAGAAATGGAAACTCTAAGAAAGAATCAAAAGAAACTGTTAGACATCAAAAACATCGTAAGTTAAGATGAAGAATTCCTTTGACAGGATTATCAATAGACTAGACTCCCCAAGGAGGAACCAATGAGCTCAAAGATATGTTAGTAGAAAATTTGCAAAGAGAAACAAAGATTTTAAAAAAACCCAAAAAACTGTGGGACAATTTCAAATGTATAACATATGCATAGTTGAAATACCAGAAGGAGAAGAAAGAGAGAACTGAGTTAAAGAAATATTTGAAGTAATAATGGCTGAGAAGTTTTAATCTGCTGGGCATTTCATATACAAATTGCATAAAATCACAGACAAAATAAAAAATGAAAGAAGACAGAGAATAAAACACCTTACCTAGAAAGGAACAAGGATAAGAATTACATCAGACTTCTCTTTCAAAAACCACATAAGCAAGAAGGGAGCAGACTGAAATATTCAAAGTGTTAAAAGAATAAAACAAAAAAACTCCCTATCAAACTAAAGTTCCGTATCTAGTAAACTCTCTTTGAAAAGGGAAGAAGAGGAAGTCTTTCTCAAACAAACATTGGGGAAGTTTGTCACCAGTAGACTTGCCGTGTAAGAAATATTAAAAGAAGTTTTCTAGAAAAAAAGAAAATAAGATAGGTCAGACACTCAGATCTACAAAAATAAAGGAAGAGTGTTAGAAAAGGTATAATATAAAATTTTTAGGTTTTTTAATTCTTAATTGATCTGGCAGACAACAATTTGTTCAAAATCATAATAGCAACAATATATTTAGTGATCATAGCTCATGGATAGGTGAAATAAGCCATAGCAATGTTGTAAGTAATGGGAAGGAGGAATTTTAAATACTCTGTAATAAAGTACTTGCACTACCCTGAAGTAACATAGTATTATTTGTACCAGATTAGATTCTTAGACTCATTGTAAATGTATATTGCAAAGTCTAGGGCAACTACTAAAAAGTGTTTTAAAGGGAAGTATAATTGGTATCCTGTGAGAGGAGAGAAAATGGAATTATATAAACTATGCAATTAAAAGAGGACTAAAGAGAAGAAAAAATACAAAGAACAAGGGCAAGAAATTAGAAAAAATTTACAAATATGATAGAAATTAAACCATTATATCAATAATCACTTTAAGTGTGAATGCTTTAAACATTAAATGTGAATGCTTTAAACACACCAATTAAAACACAGAGAGGGTCAGAGTGAATAAAATAACAAGACTCAATTATAAGTCTCTAAAAGAATCCCACTTTAAATATAAAGACACAGATAGATTAACAGTAAAGAGATGGAAAAGAATATACTTACCTAACATTTATCAAAAGAAAACCAAAGTAATTATATTAATTTCAGAAAAAGCAGACTTCAGAGGAAGGAAAATTATAAGAGCTAAAGGAGGGCATTACATAATGATAAAAATCTCAGTTTTTCAAGAACACATAACAGTCTTTAATATGAATGCACCTAACAACAGAGTATCAGAGTACAAGAGGCCAGACTGATAGAACTGCAAGAAAATATAGACAAATCAACTATTGTATTTGGAGACTTCAACTTCCCTCTTATCAGTAACTGACAAGTCCAGCAGGCAGAAAATCAGTATGGATATAGTTGAAATGAACAGAGCCGTGAATCAACCATTTCTAATTGACGTTACAGAGTACCTCATCCAACAGCAGCAAAATAGATTCTTCTCAAGCTCACGTGGAACATTCACCATGATAGACTATATTCTGTGCCACCAAGCGTACTTTAACAAGTTTAAAAGAATAGGAATCATGCAAAGTATGTTCTCAGACCACAATAGAATTAAATTAGGAATAAACAACAGAAAACAGCTGGGGAAATCCCCTCCCAGAAAGTTTGATATTAAAAAACATATTTCTAAATTACCTCTGGGTCAAAGAAGAAACTTCAAGGGAAATTTAACATATTTTGAAGAAAGTGAAAATGAAAATACAATTTGTCAAAATTTGTGGGATGCAGGAAAAGCAATGCTTAGGGGGAAATTTGTAGTATTAAGTGTATATATAAGGAAAGAAGAAAGATATAACATTAATTATCTAAGCATTAGATAACTAGAGAAAGTAGAACAAAATAAATCTAAAGTAAGCAGAAGAAAAGACATAATAAAAATTAGAGCAGAAATCATGATATTTAAAACAAGAAAATAATACAGAAAACCAATGACCCAAAAACTGGTTCTTTGAAACAATCAATAAAATTCCTAAACCTTTGGCCAGGACAACCAAGACAAAAATAGAAATGAATATAAGGGTATTAAATAAGAATTCACCCAAACTATATAAATGCAAATAGAATTTCTGTACCAAGCTGCCAATCTTAAGTATTGGGAATGTGAAAAAATAAAAAAAACTACTTGACAATTTTTCAAATATACTATAGGAAAAAGTTTTTAAAAAGAGAGAAGAACAGAGCATGCAACACAATGAATACTCCTGTCTAGAAGAATAGATAACCAGGGAGGAGAAGAACTTTATGCAAGTGTGTAATGCTTCAGGGGAATAACGTCAACACAAGTGCAATCAACTACAATCTCAAATTACAATAAAGTTAAGAGGAATATTGGGAAGCTATCAAATAAAACCAAGAAGAACAAAATAATTTCTTAACAAATAAATTAGGATGAAAAGCAAAATGGCTAAGTCTAAATTACCAAATAAAAGGAATTTTAGGAAATATGAAGGAAAAACACAAAGATGTGAAATCATTTAGACAGTACTTAACAGATATTTACAGCAGAGGCAGAGACACTGACACAGAAGCTGAACTGGTGACTCCAATGTGACCTAACATAACATAACACATAAACATAAAAAAAAAAAACTATTCAGATATATATGAATAAATTTCGTTGAAATGATTGAATCTGTGGAACAAAAAATCACCTAGTTTTCTAAGAAAAACTAGTATAGAAATTGAGCTAAATTCTAGTCAGTTTATTGAAATTTAATAAAAACTTTTTAGAAACCTAGGTAGAAAAAGTAAGCAACCTATAAGAGGAAATTTTTTTTACTGATCTACATGAAAAAATATTCAAAATCAACAGATAATGGAGCAATAGCTAATGTCCTGAGTATAAGGATGCATAACTACAAATATTATATCTAGCTAAATGGTATTTCAGACATAAAGATAGGATCAGACATTCTCAAACACGAAATAACTTAGCACTTAGGAAACTAAAAAATAAATGAAAATAATCAATTAAAAGAGATACCATCATAAAATCTGGTGAGTAAGCAACGCTTCCAGTAAAAAAGCAGAAGGACTAGATAACTAAGAACACTTTGGTTGCAAAACAAAATGCAACAAATTTCTGATACAAATAACAAAACTGAGCAATTGGAAAAAGTGATTTCCTTATTTTCTGTGACAAAGTATCTATCAGTCCATAGTGAATAAAATTCAAAAATATTCTTAAGTGGCTCTATTCTTAATGTTTTTCACAAGTTTACATAGAAATGTAGAAGAATCTTTAATAGCTATATGGCTTATAATTAGAAAAGTTTTATTTAAAATTTTTATATTTATCAAATTTAGTGATGTATTCACTCTGTTAAAATAATAAGACTTTTTAAATTGAAAATAGCACATTGGTAGAGTCTTCTAACAATTACTGTTGCAATAATTTTCCATAACAAATAGCTATAAAACCTCAGTTGCATACGAAAAATAGATTTACTTAGCTTATAAGTTTTTGGGTGTAGCTGGCCTCAGCTGATCTCAGTGGCTTATTCTGCAGTCAGCTGTGGGTTGGCTAAGAGATCTGCTCATTTGGCTGGGTTTCACATGTCTAGGGACTGGTTTGCTGTTGCTGATATAGAATGGTCTCAGCTGGTACCACCGTGGCAACGCCATTCTGTTCCATGTGCCCCATTCTTCATCAGCCCATCACAGCCTGTTCTTGAGATGACTGCAGAAAAGCAAAAGCAAGCAAGCCTAATCAAGTAAACACTTTCCAAGCCTTTCTTGTGTGACTTTTGCTCACATTCAGCGGGCTAAAGCAAGTCACAAAGCTGAACTCAGAGTCAGAGCGGGAGGACACCCCAAAGTTAACTCGCAAAATGACCTAGATACAGGGAGGGGCAAAGAATTGAGGCCATTTAAAAACTATATGTATTTGCTCTCTCATTGTCTATCCACCTATTCTAACACACTTCTTTCTGTATACATGCATTTTGAGACAAATAAAGTACTCTCAAAAAGCTGGCTGAATAACTTAACACAAGCAACAACTTCTGAACAAATAAATTTATATATTGAAGTTACCTGAAATCACCAAAATCATAATTATATTATAGCTAATAACCTACTAAATGGTGAAAGGCTGAATGTGTTCCCTTTAAGAGCAGGAAAAAGATGAGGATATCTGTTCTTGCTCCTTCTATTAAGCGTTGTACTGAAGGTTCTTGCCAGGGCATTTAGGCAAGGAAATGAAAGGAAACAATGTCCAAATTGGAAAAGAAGAAGTCAAATTATTTCTATGTGCTGATGACATTATCTTGCATGTCGAAAATCCTCAGGAATCCACTGAAAAAACTATTAAAACTAATTAATAAGTTCAGCAAGTTTGGATACACAAGATTGATATAGAAAAATCAATGTATTTCCATACACTAACAATAAACATTTTTAAATGAAACTAGAAAACAATTCCACTTACAATGAGATAAAAAAATATACTTTCAAATAAATTTAACAAGAGAAGTACAAAACTTATACTCTGAAACTGCAAAACATAGCTGAAAGGAATTAAAGAAAATATAAATAAATGGAAAGACATCCCATGTTCATGGATTGGAAGCCTTAATATTGTTGTCATGGTCACAGTCCCTAGATTGATCTACATATTCAGTGCAATCATTGACAAACTGATTCTAAAATTCATCTGGAAATGCAAGGATGCAGAAAAGCCAAAACTATTTTCAAAGAGAGCAAATTTGGGGGACTGTAATTCTTTATTTCCAAATTTACTACAAAACCACAGTAATAAAGATATTGTGGTACTGGCTTAAGGATAGACATATAGATCAATGGAATAGAATTGAGAGTCCAGAAATAAACTCACTTTTATGATTAATGGATTTTCATCCAGAGTACCAAGACAATTGGCAGAAGCATTCTTTTCAACAAATAGTGCTGGGACATCTGGATATCCACATGCAAAATAATGAAGTTGGATTTCTCCCTCACATCAAACAATTTTTCTTTCCTTTGGAAAAACTTTTTGTGTGTGTGCATTTGAATCCTCTTGGAAGGGTCAGCATCAGTGGTTGGTCCCCTCACATCCACTGATGAAGAGCATGTCTTTTGACATCTGCACTTTATTATGTCACGTGATAAAATTTAAGCCAAAGTTCAGGATGAAGAGCAGCCGAAGGTGTCTTGAAAGCTGAGGACAAGTTGTGTTCGGAAAGGCGAGAGTTACTGGAGTAGATATCCAAAACAGCTACTATGCGTGTTACTAGGAAACTGCATTCTATTCATTGTGAGACCTTGCATTTTTGGAAGGAGATCCCCTAAATTAAAAGTGATATTTGAGTGTAGCTTCCTACATAAATTAGCACCATAACCGCTCACAGTATGGTGGAATCACAAGGGCTTTGAGACGTGAATCCATAAGTCTCTGTATTCTGACATCTTTTATTAGTTCCACTTGAAGCAGATGACTTCAATTCTCCTCACCTGAGTTTCCTCATATCTAAAAGGCATATAATTTTATTTACTTGATAAAAGTGTTGAGATAATTCATTGAAACAGCATATGTAAATTACCTAGCATAGTGCTAAGAAACACAAATTGATTTTAATAGTGGCATTAAGGATGAACAACATCTTAAATATAGAAGCTAGATACTCAATACACATTAATTCTTTATTCTGTTTCTTTAACATTGTAATGCTGTAGATTGTGCAGGTTATTAGTATAAATTCAAGTATATATAGCACCAAATTGATTAATATTACACAACCCTCTGAGTATGGCAATTATATGTTTTGTGATGAAAGGGAGAGTTTGCTCCATTTTTCACTGTAATTTTACGACAGGAATTGCAAAATAAAACCAGTGAACTTCCAGGTCAACATAATAAAATATCAGATTATGATAATAGTTTTTTTTTATTCAAAATTAGAATATTCGAAGAGATGAGAATTCTTAATATTAGCTTCATAGATTCGCATGAATTATTAAAACTATGGTATTAATTTACACTCATTATATCTCCCATGATAAAATTTTACACCTCTTAAGCAACTCTTAATTGATTCCTCCAATGTAATAAGTATTTTAGCATTTACTATGTGTCTGGCAGTTTTTAATTGCTTATAATACATCAGCGAACAAAACAAAGATATTACCTTTGATGAGTTTACATTCCAGAGGGAGGAGACAGACAATAAATTATACACATAAAAATAAGCAAACTGTGTAGTATGTTTGAAGGTGGTGAATTCTTTGGGAAAGAAAAACAAAAATATAACAGGGCAAAGAGAATTAGGAGTTCAATGATGGTGCAGTTTTTCTCAGGTGGTCAGGGTAGGCCTTACTTAGAAGGATTTTCAGTGAAACCACTCAAAGGATGTAAGGAATTTAACCATGAGAATTAATTAGGGAGAGTTACATGCAGAATGAATGCTCAGTGCATAGGCCTCAGGGCAGGAATGTGTCTGGGGTATCAGAAGAACAGCAAGGGGCCAGTGTGTCTGGAAGAACATGTGAAATGGAAGTTTTAAGAGATGTGTTCAAAGGGGTCACAGAGGGACTCCATCACGTAGGAACTTGTAGGCTATTGTAAGGTTTTGGGTTTTCACTCCAAGTGAAATTAAGAGTTTTGAGCAGAGTAACATTCTCTGACCTAAATTCAAAAGGAACGCTGGCTTATGTGTTGAGAATAGATGCTCTGGGGAAAAGAGCAGAAGCAGAGAGACCCATTGAGATGCCACTGAAGTCAAGGAAAGATGATGATGGCTTGAACAAGGTAGCAAGGAGACAGTGAGGGCTAGAATGAGGACATATTCTGATGCCAAAATGATTTCCTGCTTTAATAGATGTAGGATATGAAAGAAATGGAGAAATCAAAGATGATTCCAATGATTGAACAGGTGCATAGATGGAGTTTTCATCAACTGAGATAAGGAAGTCTATAATTTGATCAAGTTTCAGGAAAGTGGAGATCAGGAATTTGGCAGGTCTATTAGTAACTCAAATAGACATATCAAGGAGGGAGATGGATATGTGAGACCAGAGTTCAAGAGAGTGGGCTTGACTGTGGAAGTAAATTTTGGGGTCATTGGCCTATGGTATTTAAAGACATGCGACTGGAAAGATTATCAAGAGAGTGAAAGTATAAAGAACAGAAGACCAAGGAGTAAACTTAAAGCATTCCGATATCAAGAAGCAGAAAGAAGAATGAATGAGACTGGAGAAAAACTGAAGAGAATGTAATATTCTAGAAGCCAAGTGGGGAAAGAAAGTTTATGGAGAAAGGAGTGTATGACTATATCAAATATTGCTGATAAGTTGAGAAATATGAAGACTGAGACTATGACAGCTGTTGATTTAGCAGTGTAGAGGTCACTGGTGACCTTTGGCAAAGTAGTTTTAGAGGAATGAATGAGCTGAAAGCTGGATTCGAGTGTGTTAAGAGAGAATAAGAAAAGAAGATCTTGAGATAGTGAAAATAGACAACTCTTTTGTAGGAGTTATACCACAAAGGATAATAAATGAGTATAAAGAATTTTAAAGATTGGTGAAATAACAGTAGTAATAAAGATTTGGTAGAGAAGGGTCGGTAGATGATGTAGGACAGAGAGAATTGTTTTTTTCAAAATAGAGAAACAGGTATAGGCTCTAATGCATAAATGGAGGGTTGTATGTAGAGAGGATCATAAACATTCTATGGTTTCAGGCAAGAAGACAGAGTTTGTGGGTTTATTAAGGTAAGTAGATGTCATATAGAATTCTGTAGAAACTTTCTTCTGGTTGCTTGAATTTTCTCAATAAAGGAAGAAGCAAAACCATCAGCTGAGAGCGCAGATGCAGGACAGAGTATTGAAGAGTGAGGAGAGAGGAGAAGCTAAGCAGTAGTCATCTAGATGTCTGGACAGACTAAGAAGTGTCATAGGATTGTTGGAAACCTCAAAGACCTACTCATAATTGTGCTCATGAATTGAATGTATGTGAATTTAAAGTGTGACCACTGGGTTGTGATTTTTACCCAGTCACATTTAGTTGCATGTTTGCAGATGTGGAGTAAACAGAGTTGGATTTAACCAAGGTTGTGGTTTCATCTTAAGTACTAAAAACTGAATTAGTAGTTTCCTACGGCTGCTGTAACAAATCACGACCAACATGGTGACGTAAAACAACAGGCTTTTATTCCCTCACAGTTCTGGAGGCCAGAAGTCCAAACCGGTATCACTGGGCAGAAATCAGTGTGTCAACAGGGCTGCACTCCTTCTAGAGGCAAATCCATTTCTTGCCTCTTCCAGCTTCTGATGACTGCCAGCAGTCTTTAGCTTGTTGAGCTGCATCACTTCGAGCTCTGCCATTGTGGTCACATTCCCTTCTCTTCTGTGTGTCAAATCTCCCTTTGCCTCCCTTTTATAAGGATACATGTGATTGCATTTAGAACCCATATGGAAAAGCCAGAATAATCTCTTTATCTCAAGATTCTTAATTTAATCACATCCCCAGTGCCTTTTTGGGGGGGCATTTGAAGTAACATTCATAGGTCCAGGCATTAGGATATGGATATCTTTTGTGGAGCCATTATTCTGTCTACCACACTGCGAGAAGGGAAAAGGAGTTGAACTCAATTCAAGGGAAAGATTATAATGATTGATCATAGAATTTAGCTTTGTTAGCATTGTTGTCATAGACTGAGTGAACTGGAAAAGCAGAAGGTGATGGTCATGGAATATTAACTCATGAAATAGAAATAATGGCATATGTGTTTGTATTGGCAATTACAATGTCTAGCACATGGCTGACCTATGGTGGAGGACAAAATCATGGAGCAAAGGAAGTCAAGAACCTGAGAAATCAAACAGTTGGAAAGATCATGTTTAGGCACACTGAAATGGTAAAAAATTAAGATAGAAGTAGAGAGAGTGAATAAATAGCTAGAAGTAGTAGATTGAAGAATAAATGAAAACAGGATAGCATTAAATTCATGCTGTTCAGTCTTTATGTGATATATATACACATGTGTATGAAATTAAATTAATCTCATTTTCCAGATAACTAAATAATGCCACTTAAAGTAAAAAAAAAGAAATAACAAAATCCAGTCATAACTGACGGGCTTTTCTCAAGCATAAATTTTATGCCTTCTGTGTTCTTAGGCACAGTGCAATGTAGACTGGGATCCCCAATATGGACATGAATTTATCCTTTGTGTTAGAATGAAATGATGCTCCCAGGGTCTATCGAGGTGTCTAGAAATGTTTACTTTTCCTTTTGCTCCAGATAGCTGTTTTGTAAGGCTTGCATTTTCTATTTATATTTTCTGTCACCTTTCTTGCTGTTTGGCTGTCATCTGTCACTTAATTTTGCTGTTAGTGTGCTTTTAAGCTCTTGCATTCCAATTTGTAGTTTATAAAATGTCTTAGGGCAAACAGAGAGACAAGCTAATTATAATTATGTTCTAAAAATGAGAAATGTGACTTTGAATGTGATACTCGGAATAAAGTTCATAGACTGCAAAGTCTATGAACAGATAGTCCATCTTGTATGGCTATTTCTCATTTTCACTTGTGCCATGGATGGCTGCAAACTTACTATTAGGTGTCTATTCAGATACCGTATGTATGGACACTAACAAATCTCCCCAGAAATTAAAGGACTGAATGTCAATGGACAATACACACAAATAGGGCATAAATCAGTCTGAGTCCTGTCTGGAAACAGACAGTTCACTCCAATTGGGTATTTTGAAGAGAGTTTAATAGAAGACTATTTACAAAGCCATAGGCAGGGTTTAGGAAAAGCAACAAAGGATCATGTAATAGCTGAGGTAACAAGAGGGAGTTGTTCCCAGGGCCAGGCCTAAAAGGGCAAAGAGGGGAGGATGTTACCAAAATCTGGAGAGATCCTTGTACAGAGAGGGCTGCCTGAGAGGGGCTGTGGTCTTTCCTGGACATACAAAGCCAGCCCACAGGTACCTAGTAATGAGAAAGTCAGAGGAATAAAAAGCCTGACCTCACTTTCCTTCTGCCATGATTTCCTACTGATTGTCTCCCATCGGCCAAAGTCAACCGGACGTCAGAAGCAAGCCTACTGGTTGAGTTCATATTACTTGGACCCCTATGGGCAGAAAGCAGGTAGAATTGGGTGGATGGTGGGTATGGAGAGGCAACCGGAAGATATCCAGGATATTTATAAGAAAATCTGAACCAGTCTTAGCGAAAGAGCAGCGTATTAAAATACCATATTTAGTAATTTGAATAATATTGTTTTTACATCAATAATATTATAAATATGTAGCTAATGTAATTATAATGGCATACCACCTCTTTTGGATTTCCTGAAACTAAATTATCTCTAAAACTTGGAAACAGTCTCAGAAATAAGGAGACAACAAAATGTGTTGCTGATGATAATTCTTAATTCAGGGTGAAAAGTTGGGATTTTTCTTTTACTCCCTATACAGTCTAAGAAAACACCAGACTCCAGAGGTTGATTTTCTCAATATCAAAGAACTATTACTTTCATTAGACCTTTTTAATAGAGAATTTTTGAAGAACATATAGGTATAAGCCAAAATGATAGGGGAGTTCTTTGGGGAAAAAAATGTTGTGTTTGTTATTTTCTGGAAAATGACTTTACCTCAGTCCTTCCAGAAGGAAATATGTAGCTCACTTCAGTCATAAAGTTGTTATGAAGAGTATTAGACTTTTATTTATAGCATATTCATATTCAATCCAATTTTAAGATGGAAAAGTCTACATTTTAATCGTGACAACGTGTTTCTACTATTCATAGTTTACAGACCAGATGTTATTTTTTCTGAAGTGCAAGTAATTAATGCAAGAATTTTGTAAACTTCATGAGAGTATTTTGGAGTAATATAATATTTGGGCAAAAAAAATAAGAATAATAAAATCTTGTTAAAATGATCAAAGAAAACCACATTTGAAGTGTTCAAAATTCAGATGTATTCAGTCTACCAAGAATAATTTGTATTTATTTTCTCAGTTTTTATTTCCTAAATATCTGAGAACACAGTCATCCTTCTATGACCTCACTATTTTTTTTTAGAAAAATTTTTTTCCTGTAATCAGAGGGAAAGGTCTGCATTCTGTTCAACTCTGTGAGAGAGAAAGCTTCAGAATGCATGGTGGAATGACCTAGAAAGAATACTGTAACTGCAGGCTAGAAAAAAGAGATAAACAAAATCTCCTTGTCTTTGGGAGAGGTACTGTTATTCTTATTTCCAAACACATAGACTCTGTTCCATATCCATCTTCTATTATTGAACAATTTTGGTAAGGTCTCTTTTTATAACATTAAGTAAAAATAAAAGTGCTAATACTAAGTGAACTTAAATGGATGCCAATGTCCCTTTTAGTGCTCAAACTTTGCAGTTCAAGAAAGACGCCTTATATCGCATCTATGTTTAGGTATTGTGTGGGGCATATTAGAGTATAAAAGTGAGTGTGACACAATTAACAGTCCGTACATACAACTTCCTAATCCACCTACCTTCCCAGGTACTGTGTTAAGTGTTGAAAGTATTGAAAAGAGTGACAGAGGACTGTCCTGGAGGAACCCGAATCAGATTGAAGGAGAGCAGACAATAAATAACCTGGTGTGACAAGTGCTAAGAGTGACACATGCACACACATTTGTACAGTGTAAAGGAAGAGCCCTAATTTTATCTTTGAGCAGGTTATTCAGAGGAAGGGTGCATAGGTAGGTATGAAAGAGTGGATTAACTAGTGTGGTGTGGGGCAGATAGTCCAGGCAGAGGGTAAGAGCAGGTTCAGGGAGCCACAGATCGTTGTATACGGGAAGAAGGCACAAAGTTGGACAGTAATTCATCAGGATTCTCAAACAAAATCAGAAGTTTTCAAACAGCTAAATATCCCCAACAGTAAAGTTTTTGAAAAAGAAAAACTTGGCGTAATATCTTTTGAACAGAAACCAATTAATGGAGAAAATCTTTGCTGGTAGGATAAAGGTAAAATTTCCCCAAATTGTTTTAACTCTGGATTTAGATTGGAAATTCCATAAGAGAGAATTGCTTTAAAAAGTCTTAATACTGAGTGCAATTTAGCAGAAATACTCTCCAAATACAAACTCACACAGAGGAAGTTGTTGGGGGACTAAAGGAATTTATTTATATATGTTGCTATAATATTTAAAGTTCCTTTATAAGGGAAAATTATTTTTATTATTATTGTGACTATTTATTTAGTTAAAATAAAATGGCCTAGGGGCCGGCCCTGTGGCTTAGTGGTTAAGTTTGCATGCTGGACTTTGGCAGCTGGGGTTCATGGGTTCAGATCCCAGGCACAGACCTACACATCACTCATCAAACCATGCTGTGGTGGTGTCCCATATACAAAATAGAGGAAGACTGGCAACAGATGTTAAGTCAGGAACAATCTTCCTCAAGCAAAAAGAGGAAGACTGACAACAGATGTTAGCTCAGGGACAATCTTCCTCACCAAAAAAAAAAAGAAGAAGAAGAAGAAGAAGAAGAAGAAAATGGCCTAGCTGTATAAGTTACCATTGCATGACAAAGTACAAAGTAATGCAACTGTTAAAAAGGAATCAGGATGCTCTCTACTATCTGCTATGGTAACTTCACCAGAATATAATGTGACAAAAACTACACACAGAACGGTGCTCACAGTATACTCACTTTGTTGTGGGAAAGATGAAAAATTCTATAAAATATATAACTATAATATATATATGGAAGGATATATGTCTGTGTGTATTAAATCTATCTATCTATCTATCTATATACCCACTTGTTTTTTTCAAAATAAACAATGGTTATCCCAAGGGAGACAGATGGAACAAGGTATTCAGGGTGACAGTGAAAGCACCACTTCTCTGAATGCATCTTGTTATCTACTTTTCTTTAAATCCATGTAAATATTTACATAATTAATAAAAGATAATTACATCAAGAAAAATATAATCCCTAAAAGTGAAAAAAAATAAAGCAAGTTGTGCTTTTCATTCATAAGCTGATGATCCTAAACAATGTAAGTGATCAGTCGTTCCTCCCTGAGAGGGAGACCCACCGCTCTGACCACGCCCACCACACCCCCTTGATATGCTGTTAGCTAGAGCCGCTGCATCAATCCTTGCCTGAAGACAGTTCCATGGCAGGACGCATTACTTACAGGACCCAATGAAGTTGCTTTTCTGTACGTCATTTTGGGTTGAATTTCTGTCACTTCCTACTAAAACAACTTTAAATGATTCACTGAACACTAATGAGGATTAAATGAGGATTAAATACATAAATACATAACTGAGGATTAAATACAAATGCTGAAAATTAGAAAAAAAATAAGATTAAGAAGGAGAAAATAAGGGTAGAAAGAAAGAATAAATCCACTCGCAGGATAGTGCAGACAAGTACACAAGTGGAAAACAATACGGTTTTTAACCAAAAGCAATACTATAAAGAAAGAGTTGGGTTAGAATTGTTGAAAAACTATATGATGTCAAATTTTTAGAAGCCGTATAACGTATTACAAGCTTGTAATATTTAACCCTGCTTTGATTTGTTAATGTTAATGATAGTGATGGATGTAAACTGATTAATAGTGTTGGAATTTAGGTGATAGAGATAAATTAGGTTAAAGATATATGTTGCAGATTATAAAAAGCAGCATCTTAAAACGTTGGAAGTTTTGGTGATAAAAATAACACGGGACCCTTGTAGAGAAGGATGGCAATGATAAAGATAAAGTGACAATTAAATGTAGGCAAAGGTTACAAATAGATGAGAATTCTGGTCCTCACCTCTGAGCTTACTTTTTCTCTCTCTCTTTTTTAGTGTATATGTGTACACACAAATAGACACAGACACACATGCATGCAATGGTCTTGGAAATCACTAGCAGAAACAGCAGCTTAAAATAGGGCTGATCATTTCCAAGTAAGGCCAGCAATGCCAGGACTGTGTGCTCAAACAAACAAAGCACAACATTAAAAAAAATTACAGAATTTCCATAAAAATTAAAGTCATGATACATTTTCTCCCTACTTCACTGCATCCCCAATCCTGGCTTGCGTACAGTTGGCTTAAAAAATGCAATGAATCTTTCTTTTTGAAAATGTATTCGTGCAATGTAATCATGGCGTACACTCAATATCTGGTCCTATCCAATATTAACACATTTTTAGAAATAAATAGAAGAAACAGTAATGAAAGAGGTACTCAATAGAAAAGTCTCTAGGGATCCAATTTGTATGGTACTGGGGAAAATGCCCAGAAGTCTGCAAACGAATAACGGGCACTATATACAATGTTCAGAATAATAGAGCAGATTTTAAAGAGAAATAGAGTCTATAAAAAGGCTTTTGTGTTTAGAATGCCAAAATCCTAACATAAGGACTTCAAAACATAATTGGAAAGAAATCTCTGCACTGAGGCTATAGCACGTTTTATTTGATAAGAGAAGAGTTAGTACATAGAAGATGCATCTTCTGAACAGTAAAAATATTGCACCAAGGATCTCTAATATCTTTCTCCTTTCATGTGACCATTTTTAAAAGGCAGAAATATGAATTCAAGTGAAAAAATTGTTTCAGTGTTTCTGGTTTATTTTAATGTGCATCTTTTCAGTCAAATCCTTCACAGTAATAAAGATTCTGCTGTCATTTCATAGACAAATAAGTGGGTTACTTTACAGGCAAGAAAGACTCTAGAAAAATGATCATAGCATCATTTATGGGTATATAGAAACTATGTTTTTTATATTTTATAAAAAATATCTTAATAAATGGTTTGGGAAATTATACTACAAGACATTCTTTATTGATTTATCATCTCCTCATGCTCATTTCTGCCATGCACACAAAGCTCTAAAAGATTAAAAATTGGTAACCATTGTAATTTAGTGCAAGTTCTGAAGTTCAAATAGCAAATAAATGTTTATGCTAATGGAAGTGGTGTGAAGCTGAGAATTTCTTGAATTTATTTGTGAAACTTCAGAATATACCTATAATCAGCTTTCATATTTAAAAAAACTCTAGAAGAAAAACAACATAAAGTGTTTTTCCTTTTTTTTTTTGGTGAGGAAGATTGGCCTGAGCTAACATCTATTGCCAATTTTCCTCTTTTTGCTCAAGGAACATTGTCCCTGAGTTCACCTCTGTGCCAATCTTCCTCTCTTTTGTACATGGGACACTGTCACAGCATGGCTTGATGAGTGGTGTATAGGTCCGTGCCCAGGAACTGAACCTGGGCTGCTGAAGTGGAGCGTGCAAACTTAACCAGCACGCCACTCGGCCAGCCTCTAAAATGTTTTTCTAATACATTTATGAAATTAGTTATTTTTGGTCTTGCCATTCTGATGGTTTTGTTAACACCTAGAGGTCTGTTCAGGGCAATTACACATAAAAAGTATGAACCATAATGCCAACTATAAGCCAAAATGAAGCTTTTTGTCTACCCAAGAAATGTAAACACAAATATATCAAGAGAGCAATAAGACAGTCATGACTCCAGTGGACCATTGGGAATGGGAATATACAGGTGTTTGAGGGCTGTTTAGTCAAGAGGAATAGTTGCAGTATTTTATACACATTTTTCAAAAGGATTTTCCTAATCATTTCTTCACACTCATTTGGAGAAGGTGACATTTAAAAGTAGAAACAAGTCCGACATCGACCTAGAATTAGGCCCAAAAGAGAACTCTATTAAACTAATTTCAATGTTTAAACATCTTATTTTTGAAGGTGTGAATTCACCCAAACTCACCTTCTGAGAGTTCTCCTTTTTTTGAAAGATCATACTGAATAATCTTTAACATTTGGAGTGTGCAGAGCTACAAGACAGGGCCAAGAACTTAGAACTGGTAGACCTAGGGCCTGTCAGTATTTCCATCATAAACCCATATTATCTGGAATTTATAAGTTGACTACAAAAGTCAGGCAGGATCGAGGCATTGAAACCCTCTTGGAAAAGTGTTATATTTTTAGTCTGTGTAGACTACAAGGGTGGCAAGAACACAGGATTTTCAGGCCCAAATATAGCCGTACTTTACACACATTTAAACACATTAAAATAAACCAGAAATGTTCTGACTATTTCTAAATTCACAGGACGCTAAAAGAACACATAATTTTAGGCTGCTATCTAAACCCTCTAGTCTGATTTTCTCCAAAATCTGTCTTCCATCATGATTATGCAGAGAGCATTGAAAACGTTAGAAAGTTTTCAGAAACAAACCTAAAAAAGTCGAGGTTTTATAAACTACTCATCTTTGAAGTGTTGCATATGTTTGAAAGCATTCATATGAAATAGCTAAAGATCTATGCTTTACCTTTGACTTATTTTTTTTCTTCTCCTATTCTCAAAGTTAATAAAGGTGCTATTCTTGTAAAGGACTTTTCACTGTGGACAATAATTTGCTGTGCAGCATTACGTTTAACACAACCACAAAACTAAACAAGCGGTCACATCACTCTCATTCTACAGAGGAAGCAGATGAGACTCACAGGTTAACGTTTTACTCAAGGTCACAGAGAGGGAATCAAAATTCAAACTCAGATCATCTGATTTCCAACTTCTATCTGGTTCTATTGACATCACCCTGTATTAGTCAGAGTTCTCCAGAGAAACGGATCCAATAGGAGATACAGATACATTATATATGAGGATACATCTCATATATCTCATATATCCATGCAATTATGGAGGCCGAGAAGACCCACAACCTGTCATCTGCAATCTGGAGACCTAGAAAAGCCAGTGATTTAACACATTCCCAGTCTGAAGGCCCGAGAACCAGAAGCTCCGATATCCACAGGCAGAAGATAGATGTCCCAGCTTAGGGAGAGAGGGTGATTTCTCACATTCTGCACACTTATTTTTTTTTTTTGAGGAAGATTGGTCCAGAGCTAACATCCACTGCCAATCCTCCTGTTTTTGCTGAGGAAGATTGGCCCTGAGATAACATCTGCGCCTATCTTCCTCAACTTTGCACGTGGGACGCCTGCCACATCATGGCTTGGTAAGTGTTGCTAGCTCCGCGCCTGGGATCTGAACTGACAAACCCCAGGGGCCAAAGTGGAACGTGAAAACTTAACCACTATGACACTGGGCTGGCCCTATGGAGATTATTTAGGCATTTCTTCCACATCTCTATGTTAATATTTAAAAAATAAGCAAACTATGGATTAAATTAAAGATGTCATGGAGAAAATCTCCAAGAGTTTGACTTCCAAAATCTTACAGCAGTGGATGCTTATAGACCATTGACCCGCTCCTTGTTTACAGATGGGGAATGCAAGTCTCATGGAGAACGATCAGTTTGAGTTGTTCGATGTCACGCGGCTAGGTGGTAGAAGAGCCCAGCCTAGAACACACTGAGCTCTGCCGATAAAGTTACTTCAGTAAAGTTATTTCAAGGAGAATCTAAAATACTGGGAAAACAAATGTCTTGATTAAAAACCTACCTACTCGATTTTGTTGTTTAATGTGGTTAACCCTGGGCCACCAAAAGTGGAGTGCACGAACTTAACTGCTACACCACTGGGCCGGCCCCCCTCCCAATTTTGTTCTTTTCAGAATCCAGTATCCGTGGACTGGACGATGCCCGCCTGCACTGGTGAGGGCAATCTTCTTTACTCAGTCTACTGATTCAAATGCTACTCTCTTCTGGAAACACACTCACAAATACACCCAGAAATACTATTCTACCAGCTGTCTGGGCATCGCTTAGCCCAGTCAAGTTGACACATAAAATTAACCATCACACCTCCCTATTATTTCGACTCTCCCAGCCGCTCACTCATACTGAATCTGCTCTTCATCATCATTATGGTTTCTTCTTCTTCCATTCCTTTCTATTCCCACATAATTACAGTCAGCTTCTCCTTCCCTCCACAACTGGACCTCTGTTAGCATACCCATGATATTTCTCTAGCTCAGTGCTTCTCACTTGGGGTGATTTTGCCCTCAAGGGAACATTTGGCAATGTCTGGAGACATTTCTGGTTGTCACATCTTGGGGTGGGGGGTGCTATTGGAGTCGAGTGGTACTCACCAGGGATGCTGCTAAATATCCTACCATGCGCAGAACAGCCCCTCACACAAAGAGTTATCCAGCCCCAAACGTCAACTGTGCTGTGGCTGTGAAATCCTGCTCCAGCCAGAACTCCAGATCAACAACTCAAAATCTTTTAACCTTCTGTTGTAATCAACAGTTGAACCCTAGGTGACACCATCTTCAACTTTCTTTGTGTGTAAGCAGTGCTGTTAAATGTCAGATGCTATTTGATTATCCTACAAATTAGATCTAAGCTCACATAAAGACTAGAGTGTGAGCTCTAGAAAAGAGTTTTTGGTCTGTTTTATTGTTTCCTGTCTATTGTTTAGTGCTTATCTCGTGGTAGGTGTTCAATAAATATTTGCTGAAGCAATGAAGACATGCAGGGATATGCTTTCTCTGGGCTATAGAAATATTTGTCTGTGGCTGAACCAAACCATTTCCAGTCCTGAGGTCTTCAGCCCTCTCCTATAGTCCCTCCGGAGCCTCCTACATCCTCTAAGCCTTCACGAAAATTATGCTTTCAATTATTACACTCTGTTAGCTTCACCTTTACTGTCTTTAAATATGCTCAAAAATCTTACTTTTAAAATCAACCCTGCTACGAAACTTTTAAAATTCATTTCTTTTATTGCTGAGCTTCTGAAGCAGTTATCGGGTCCAATTCCTTGACACATACAGTGTGCAACCTTTTGCAATCTTAGTGGATTTCCCAAATCTCTACAAATACTGTTCATCTAAAATTCACTAATGGCTTTCTAATTGCAAACTGAAAAAAAGCCATTGTCTTTCAGTACCCTCGACCTTGCTACAGCATTTGAGATGACTTTTTATCTCTTTCATGAAATTCCTTCCCTTAGTTTCTATGAGATTGCATATTCCGTCTTTTCACCTTTATCCTTAAATACCTGTTCTTATCTTTCTCAGTGGGAACACTTCGTCTTCTATCCTCCTCAACTGGATGTTTTCTAAGGTTTTGTTTCTTTCTGGGGTTATTTTCCTCTTTCTAAGCTTTCTCTCTTGGTCCTCTCGTTTACTCCTCTGTGAATAACTAAATAAGTTTTCATTCTACTTTCTAACTGCTGACTTAACATGTCTACTCTAACCTGAAACTCAGCATACATAAACAGAAACAACCCTTTTCATTCTCTCCTATGACTTGACTCCTCTTGCTCTGTAGGCCCCAAACGCCAGGTTTTATCTAGAGGCAGAACTGATATAAGAAACCTTCTATCCCTGACTCGGCTCTGTACTTAAGCCATTCCTGCCATTTTGTTAAGATATTGACCTAAGATCCTGGATTTCATCTCTCCCATATAAATGCAGTTCTACAGAACTAGAAATTCCACTGAGTGTTCTTGCGAGTTAAGACTGCATTTCCCAATCATATCTCTTGTTAAAAAAAAAGTTGTTCCATAATGGTAATTGACAACTCTCGTATGTCTATGTGCTTATATATATTAACTTATTTAACACAAAAATTCTATGGGTTAAGTACTATTGCTATGCACCTTTTACAGGTAACGAAACCAAGGCAGAGAGAGGTAAGTAATTCCTTTAATGTTACTCTGTTAGTAAAACAGCAGAGCCAGGATTTGAACAAGGGCAGTTTGGCTCGGGAGTCCATGCCTTTAACCACTAGGTTCTGTTGTGTCCTTAAGGCAGGACAAATATAAAACTGATGCCAATGATTGGGTGTACATTATAGAACAAATAGTCATACAGTTTTAAAGAAAAGTGTGCTTGATTGACTAGTGGCCCCCCAAAGGAATGTCCAAGTCCTGATCTCCAGAACCTGTGAAGGTGACATTATGTGGAAAGAGGGTCTTTATAGATGTAAACAAGTTAAGAATCTCAAGATCATTCTAGATTTAGGATGAACCCTAAATCCAATGATAAGTTACTTTATAAGAAGAGGACAAGAAAATACAGAGGCACAGAAAAGTGACATGAAAACGGAGGCAAAGATTGGAGTATTGCTTCTATAAGCCAGTGAACACCAAGGATTGCCAGCAACCACCAGAAGCTAGGAAAGAGGTATAGGAACATGCTCCCTCAGAGCCTCCAAATGGAGCCAACCTTGCCAACATCTTGATTTTGGACTTCTGTTCTCCTGAACTGTCAGAGAATAAATTTTTGTTGTTTTAAGCCATCAAGTTTGTGGCAACTTGTTAGGGTAGCTTTGGGAAACTAATACAATCGGAAAGATCCTGTGAGCTGGAGCAGGACACAGAATAAAGGAACTCCAATGAGGACTGGAGATCTCAATAAAATCCATCTCACCAACAAAATGCTACCTGAAGCAAGATTTTCTCATCTTTGTGTAGTCTACCCTATCAACGAGATCTAGCGGTCAAAATGTGATTTTTGAAATTAATGAAAAAATAAAAGATGAGTACTGTTTTTTACTATATTATAAGTGAGCAGAAGTTATGTCTCTTAAAAATTTATATATGTTAAAATATTGAGTGAAACCATTTTACTCCACTTTAAATATGTAAGTTATTAAACATCACTCTAGCTGCACTTTATCAAAAATTCTCAAATATTTTCATACCTACACAAAATAATATAGTATCATCTACATATCATGGGTGTTACGATTTTATTTGCAAATAACTTTAGCTTTTTATAGACAAAGCTGGACAAAGAATCTGTTTCAAAATCTCAGTCGTTAAGAAGTTAAATAATACCTGGAATCTTGGAATTCAGATTCATATATCTTGGAATTCAAATTTACATACGTTAAAGAGGATATGATTATTTTCTTTTTTTTTCTTCTGAGGAAGATTTGCCTTGAGCTAACATCAATTATCAATCTTCCTCTTTCTTTTCTATTTAATGTGAGCTATACCACTCATCTGTTAGTGGCCATGCTGTGATGGCAGCTCACATTAAAAAGTCTCAGGTTTTTAAATTTTGTGACTCATTAGATATTTTGCCAAAGCAATCATGATCAGCACATGTAGGACTCAGCTAAAAGCAAATAAGTAATTTCTAAGACCAAAATTTACATATCAGAGCAATGCCACTTATTTCTAAACAACAAAAAATTATTTACATATTTACTAATTGGGTTAATTAATTTTTTCTCCCTGAAAGGGAACCTGAAGAAATTTCAGGATAGATTCTTTTAAAATGAGAGAAACCATGAAAAGTTGAAATGTATAAACAGAGAAGCTTGCATATTTGAGACACCTTCCCATGGAGAGATTGGGCTTTCTCTGTGCCCTGGTACAAGACGCTCAACCTCACAAAGCCTGGATTTCCACCCTTATAAAATGCTGCTGAAGATGCCTACCGTATTTAGTGGGGAATCCAAGGAGAACCCAAGTATAAGATGCAATCCAGAGAGGTTAGTGTGTTCTTCCTCCTCCTTCTCATCATCATCATCATCCTAGGAAGCTACACACTGATGTTGCTCTACTTGTTACAGACAAGCAAATTAGAGTTATACACTAGATAAAGCTACATTTGTTTCTTTCCTATTCTAAATATCTGTTAGCCTTGGGTAAACAGCAATTCTGACATATAGATAACATCTGTAAGGGATCCTGCAGCCTCTTTGCTAAGTAATTAACCTGCATGCCTGCAGTTGTTTACTTAAACAATATATTCACAACATTCTTTGTATACTGGGAGATATAAAGCACAAGAGGCAAAGGGTAGGAGCTTATTAAAGTCCATTTATTAAAATTGAATATTATTTTCTAGTTTGAAGTAAAATGTTAATTGGGTTGGGATTGTTTTTGGTAATAAATAAGATCTCTTCTGAATGGACGAAATAAAGTTTGATTGATTCATTAAGCTTGATCTCTTGAGTAGCCATATCACTGTTTTTAGCTTTTAAAATGAACTGTATAAATTACTGTTTAAATTTCACATTGACAAAAAAATGTCTGGCCCATATTTATAATTAATGTTTTTATAGTTAACATAGATGTGGTTGGTTAGCTGCAATCTTATGAGAAGAGTCTTTAAATTAAGTCCATCATAATGGACACATTCACAAGTTATTTCTATAGTTTTAAAAATCTAAAAAAGAAATGAAATGCCTAATTATTACACTCTGTTCTCTCTAAGCCTAGTTTCCCTGTCTGTAAAATGGGAGCACTAATGGTATGTCCCTTTGTGTTTGTTTTTGAGACAAGAAAAGAAATAATCCATAAATTTTAGCAATTATTAATTATATATATAATTATGTATATGTATATAAAATTAATTATATAATATAGCTATATATCATATATAATTAAGACAATGTGCTATGCTTTGTAAAAATGTAAGATGCACAAGATATAATAATTAACCTTGTGTAAGCTTTCTATTGCTGCTGTAATAAATTACCACAAATTTAATATCTTAAAACAATACAAATTTATTATCTTACAGTTCTGTTGGTCAAAAATCCATTGCTCATCCCATGGAGCTAAAAATAAGGTTTTCATGGCTGAGTTCCTTTCTGGAGTCTCTGTTTCTTTGTTCATTCAGGTTGTTGGCAGAACTCAATTCCCTGCGGTCGTAGGACTCAGGTTCTCATTTCTTGTTGGCTGTAAACTGAGGGCTGTTTTCTGCTTCTGGAGAGGCCACCGCATTCCTTACCTTGTGGCCCCTTCTTCCATCTTCAGAACCAGCAGCTGTGGCTGAGTCTCTCTGACCCGCCAGGAAAGGTTCCCAGATTTTAAGGACTCATGGGATTAGATTGGACACAGCTGGATAATCCAGGACAATCCCCTCATCTGAAGGACTATGCCCTTAACCACATCTGCAAATTCCCTTTTGCCCTCTGACATAACATATTCACAGGTTCCAGGGGTTGGGGCATGGACATTACCTGCCATAAACCTTAAACCTTTTTAAAATATAGTTGAGTAAATAAAGCAAGTATATAAACAACCACATAAGGCAGAATGTACATCTTGCCATCAGAAACTACAAATACGATATTCAATGTTGAATATGTAATTAGAAGGAAGTAACATAACTATTCCTTTGCTCAGGAATAAAACCCTTTTTAAGAAGGATGCTTTTCTCCTTTGTAAGGGGCTGTTTTCTGTTACTGTGATCTCCTTTGCCTCCTCTATTCTTATTCCTGGAGCATTTACAGAGCTGTAAAGATTAAATGGAAATGCCATTTCTATCAGGAGACAAATCATTTCCCATCCTCAAGAAACACAGCTACTAAACTGATGAACTTGGGAATCCTAGATATTTTGAGGAAAATCAACCTTAAGACTTTTAAAGAACACTATTTTGTGGAATATGTGTATAGAAATTCTCCTGTTCTGTCTTTATTTACCCGTTAGAGATTACAATCAGAGGTTGGTTATGTGACTTTTGTTCTCCTGCCTGTGGCTGAATTCTGGGGCACATTACCAATATTAGCAGACCACGTTGTATTTCTCCTACCTTGTTTATTTTTTTTTTCCTTTTCATATCTCTATCATTATTATTTGCTGCCCTTCATCACAACCTAATTCTATTCTTCAGTTCAATCATAGCAGAATTGTGAGCGATTTTTTCTTGACCTTGATCTAGCTATATTGAATTTTCTTTTTCCTTTAAGTATAAAAATACTTCCTTCCACTATTTGAGTATTCTACTTCTAGGCTATGTCAATTTAAGCAATATATATGTATATTTCCATCTCTTCTTTTCTGATGGAGTTTCATACCAAAGCAATTTAAAGAAATTCTAACCTAGATCAAAATGGTTAATATTTAGTTCGTATCATATGAATGAAATAATTTTAAGAGCTTGTGAAATGCTAACCTAGTAACCTAAAGACTTCCTTTAGCACAACACAAAATAAACCCCAAATTTGCAAACTCGAGATAAAATACTTTAGAGCAATATTTAATTAATAAGGACAAAGAAAGACTAAATCATGCAGTTAGAAGAAATCAAGAATTGCATTTTTGAGTGCATGAGCTTTGAAGTCAGACAGCCTCGTGTGGAACACAGCTGTACTACTTAGTACTTACTTGAACTTGGGCAGGTAACTTCAACAGTTGAAAGCACAAGATTTCTCATCAGATACAAGAAAGTAATACTATCCATCTTGGATAGTCATCATAAAGATTCAATGAGATAATATATGTAAAATCCTTGACTTACACTAATTAGTCAATAACTGAGAATGTAATATTTGCTCAGACATGGCTTTAACAGGACCAGACCCAGATCTGTAACTCACTGAGCGGGGCGGAAGAGGGCCTCCCGTGCAGCCTCATGAACAGGGTGAAGAGATACAACTTTGTCAACGGTGTGGTCTGTGTAATGCATGTGCTAACAGGTAA